>NC_141826.1:23566476-23788976 GCF_982586985.1 Callionymus lyra | reverse complement strand
TTGTATCTTCTCCTCTGGAGTTTGTATCTTCTCCTCTGGAGTTTGTATGTTCTCCTCTGGAGTTTGTATGTTCTCCTCGGGAGTTTGTATCTTCTCCTCTGGAGTTTGTATCTTCTCCTCTGGAGTTTGTATCTTCTCCTCTGGAGTTTGTATCTTCTCCTCTGGAGTTTGTATCTTCTCCTCTGGAGTTTGTATGTTCTCCTCTGGAGTTTGTATGTTCTCCTCTGGAGTTTGTATGTTCTCCTCTGGAGTTTGTATGTTCTCCTCAGGAGTTTGTATGTTCTCCTCTGGAGTTTGTATGTTCTCCTCTGGAGTTTGTATCTTCTCCTCTGGAGTTTGTATCTTCTCCTCAGGAGTTTGTATGTTCTCCTCTGGAGTTTGTATGTTCTCCTCTGGAGTTTTGTATGTTCTCCTCGGGAGTTTGTATGTTCTTCTCTGGAGTTTTGTATGTTCTCCTCTGGAGTTTGTATGTTCTCCTCTGGAGTTTTGTATGTTGTCCTCTGGAGTTTGTATGTTCTCCTCGGGAGTTTGTTTGTATGTTCTCCGCGGCAGTTTGTATGTTCTCCTCGGGAGTTTGTATGTTCTCCTTTAGAGTTTGTATGTTCTCCTCTGGAGTTTGTATGTTCTCCTCGGGAGTTTGTTTGTATGTTCTCCTCGGCAGTTTGTATGTTCTCCTCGGGAGTTTGTATGTTCTCCTCGGCAGTTTTTATGTTCTCCTCGGGAGTTTGGAGTTTGTATGTTCTCCTCCGCAGTTTGTATGTTCTCCTCGGGAGTTTGTATGTTCTCCTCTGGAGTTTGTATGTTCTCCTCGGGAGTTTGTATGTTCTCCTCGGGAGTTTGTATGTTCTCCTCTAGAGTTTGTATGTTCTCCTTGGGAGTTTGTATGTTCTCCTCGGCAGTTTGTATGTTCTCCTCGGGAGTTTGTATGTTCTCCTTGGGAGTTTGTATGTTCTCCTTGGGAGTTTGTATGTTCTCCTCGGGAGTTTGTATGTTCTCCTCTGGAGTTTGTATCTTCTCCTCTGGAGTTTGTATCTTCTCCTCTGGAGTATGTATCTTCTCCTCCGTAGTATGTATCTTCTCCTCTGGAGTTTGTATATTCTCCTCTGGAGTTTGTATCTTCTCCTCTGGAGTTTGTTATGTTCTCCTCTGGAGTTTGTATCTTCTCCTCTGGAGTATGTATCTTCTCCTCTGGAGTTTGTATGTTCTCCTCTGGGGTTTGTATCTTCTCCTCTGGAGTATGTATCTTCTCCTCTGGAGTTTGTATGTTCTCCTCTGGGGTTTGTATCTTCTCCTCTGGAGTTTCTACCTTCTCCTCTGGAGTATGTATCTTCTCCTCTGGAGTTTGTTATGTTCTCCTCTGGAGTTTGTTATGTTCTCCTCTGGAGTTTGTATGTTCTCCTCTGGAGTTTTGTATGTTCTCCTCGGGAGTTTGTATGTTCTCCTCTGGAGTTTGTATGTTCTCCTCTGGAGTTTGTATGTTCTCCTCTGGAGTTTGTATGTTCTCCTCTGGAGTTTTGTATGTTCTCCTCAGGAGTTTGTATGTTCTCCTCTGGAGTTTGTATCTTCTCCTCTGGAGTTTGTATGTTCTCCTCTGGAGTTTGTATGTTCTCCTCTGGAGTTTGTATGTTCTCCTCTGGAGTTTTGTATCTTCTCCTCGGGAGTTTGTATCTTCTCCTCTGGAGTTTGTATCTTCTCCTCTGGAGTTTGTATCTTCTCCTCTGGAGTTTGTATGTTCTCCTCAGGAGTTTGTATCTTCTCCTCTGGAGTTTGCATCTTCTCCTCTGGAGTTTGTATGTTCTCCTCTGGAGTTTGTATGTTCTCCTCTGGAGTTTTGTATGTTCTCCTCAGGAGTTTGTATGTTCTCCTCTGGAGTTTGTATCTTCTCCTCTGGAGTTTGTATCTTCTCCTCTGGAGTTTGTATGTTCTCCTCGGGAGTTTGTATCTTCTCCTCTGGAGTTTGTATCTTCTCCTCTGGAGTTTGTATCTTCTCCTCTGGAGTTTGTATCTTCTCCTCTGGAGTTTGTATGTTCTCCTCTGGAGTTTGTATCTTCTCCTCTGGAGTTTGTATGTTCTCCTCTGGAGTTTGTATGTTCTCCTCAGGAGTTTGTATGTTCTCCTCTGGAGTTTGTATGTTCTCCTCTGGAGTTTGTATCTTCTCCTCTGGAGTTTGTATCTTCTCCTCAGGAGTTTGTATGTTCTCCTCTGGAGTTTGTATGTTCTCCTCTGGAGTTTTGTATGTTCTCCTCTGGAGT
Organism: Callionymus lyra; assembly: GCF_982586985.1. Lineage (NCBI taxonomy): Eukaryota > Metazoa > Chordata > Actinopteri > Syngnathiformes > Callionymidae > Callionymus > Callionymus lyra. The sequence continues at coordinate 23,786,724 of NC_141826.1, read as the reverse complement.
TTTGTATGTTCTCCTCTGGAGTTTGTATGTTCTCCTCTGGAGTTTTGTATGTTCTCCTCTGGAGTTTGTATGTTCTCCTCGGGAGTTTGTTTGTATGTTCTCCGCGGCAGTTTGTATGTTCTCCTCGGGAGTTTGTATGTTCTCCTTTAGAGTTTGTATGTTCTCCTCTGGAGTTTGTATGTTCTCCTCGGGAGTTTGTTTGTATGTTCTCCTCGGCAATTTGTATGTTCTCCTCGGGAGTTTGTATGTTCTCCTCGGCAGTTTTTATGTTCTCCTCGGGAGTTTGGAGTTTGTATGTTCTCCTCCGCAGTTTGTATGTTCTCCTCCGCAGTTTGTATGTTCTCCTCTGGAGTTTGTATGTTCTCCTCGGGAGTTTGTATGTTCTCCTCTAGAGTTTGTATGTTGTCCTCTAGAGTTTGTATGTTCTCCTTGGGAGTTTGTATGTTCTCCTCGGCAGTTTGTATGTTCTCCTCGGGAGTTTGTATGTTCTCCTTGGGAGTTTGTATGTTCTCCTTGGGAGTTTGTATGTTCTCCTCTGGAGTTTGTATCTTCTCCTCTGGAGTATGTATCTTCTCCTCCGTAGTATGTATCTTCTCCTCTGGAGTTTGTATATTCTCCTCTGGAGTTTGTATCTTCTCCTCTGGAGTTTGTTATGTTCTCCTCTGGAGTTTGTATCTTCTCCTCTGGAGTATGTATCTTCTCCTCTGGAGTTTGTATGTTCTCCTCTGGGGTTTGTATCTTCTCCTCTGGAGTATGTATCTTCTCCTCTGGAGTTTGTATGTTCTCCTCTGGGGTTTGTATCTTCTCCTCTGGAGTTTCTACCTTCTCCTCTGGAGTATGTATCTTCTCCTCTGGAGTTTGTTATGTTCTCCTCTGGAGTTTGTTATGTTCTCCTCTGGAGTTTGTTATGTTCTCCTCTGGAGTTTGTATCTTCTCCTCTGGAGTTTGTATGTTCTCCTCTGGAGTTTGTTATGTTCTCCTCTGGAGTTTGTACATTCTCCTCTGGAGTTTGTATGTTCTCCTCGGGAGTTTGTATGTTCTCCTCCGGAGTTTGTATGTTCTCCTTGGGAATTTGTATGTTCTCCTCTGGAGTTTGTTATGTTCTCCTCTGGAGTTTGTATGTTCTCCTCTGGAGTTTGTATCTTCTCCTCTGGAGTTTGTATGTTCTCCTCTGGAGTTTGTTATGTTCTCCTCTGGAGTTTGTGCCTTCTCCTCTGGAGTTTGTATGTTCTCCTCGGGCGTTTGTATCTTCTCCTCTGGAGTTTGTATGTTCTCCTCTGGAGTTTGTGCCTTCTCCTCTGGAGTTTGTATCTTCTCCTCGGGCGTTTGTATCTTCTCCTCTGGAGTTTGTATGTTCTCCTCGTGTTGTGTGGGTTTACTCCGGGCACTCCGGTTTCCTCCCACAGTCCAAAACATACAGAGAACTTGGGGAAATTGTCCATAGGTATGAGTGTGTGTGTGAATGGTTGTCTGTTTTGTGTGTCCCACTCCTGATGTTTAGACTCATTTTAAAGTTTAACGTTAGGAAGTAAACACTGACAGATACTGCATATTACATGTTGCTCCAGGCCGTTTGTGTAAATGCACTTCCTTGTCAATATAATTTTACATTTGTTGTCGATATTTTGAGAAGCACTTTCTACAGACAGTTTCACATTTGATCAGAGAAAGTATTTGTTCATCTCTTTGTAGTTTCTTTCTCTAAACAATATGTCGCTGATCCTACAGTTTCACAATATATATAATCTGTTAGATTAAAACTATTATACACTATACGTACACGCCATACTTAAATTAATGATAAAAGATAATCAAAATATAAAGTATAAATTACTCGCTTGATCTAAGAGCTTAAACGTTTGACTACACATTCACAATAAAACATTCCACTCAGACTGATTCACTGGTTCGAGGCTCGGATCAGAATTAAAGATACGACACCAGTTATTTAAAACATCTGTTTATCTGCAAATCACACCTTAAATCGTAGATCAAAGAACGAAGCAAGACACACCCGGGAAAGGGGGGCTAAAAGACGGAAGGGAAGATAACCCGCCCGAGAACAGTTGAATGATTAGATTACAAGAAAACAAATTAGGATGTCTCTCTACAGGGGATCGGGACACCGGGAACTTGAAAGGACCATTTAACCAGAAAAGACGACCCCATGGGCGGGAAATTTACCTTAAATATAGCGATGTTTCTACAGATCGGGACCTTTTCTGCCCGAGACTATTGACCTGTACAGTCACCGGGAGAAAGTGTGTCTGGTCGCGAACGTAAAACTAGTATTTTGTTTGACTTGGTGCGTCGAATAAACGACCCGTTACACACTCTGGATTGTTCATCTTTGTCCACGAAACGAAGTATAAGACCGGGGACGGACGTGATGTTGTGTTGGAGCGACGGAAGCGACTCTGTGTTTTGATCGTTTTATATCGTAGCATAGCACATGTATCGTGATACGTATCGTATCAACACATTCTTGCCAATACACAGCCCTTGTATTTGGATTATAATTTGTTACCTTTCTTAAAAAAATGCCGCAGATTTTGTGTCTTTGTAAATTGTGACAGAAGTAAACGGACTCTTGTAGTACACATCTTCATATCACGTAATACAGAAAAAAGTTTTATACAATGGCATAATAGTGCGACTGCTCAACAAAAACCCAGAATAAGTTTTACATGAAGGTCAATTATAAAAACCTCCCCGACTAGAAGAAAGCAAAACATTTTTTCATGCGTAGTAAATATATAATATAGTATGTATGTAACGGAAAACAAAAAGACAAAGTCAAAACCATCAAGAGTTTTAACGAGACTGAGGATAAACTGTAGTAATGAGTCTTATATACAAGATATCATTAGATTATGTCGATCGTAAAGACCTTCAAGCCGAGCACGAGTTTACACTTGAAGAGCCGAAGCTGAGCGAACGACAAATCTTCTCCGTCACGGCGACTTGAACGAGGTCAAAGTCGAAGGAGTGACATTCATTCATTCATTCATTCATTCATTCATTCATTCATTCATTCATTCATTCATTCATTCACGGACTCGAGCTCGTGTTGCCTTCACTGCTTCTCCCTGCTTGAACTCCACCGAGCTCATGGCTGCGCCGTCAAATCTCTTAAGATGAACGAGATATTAATAGTGTTTCTCATTGTTCGTCTGATCCCGAGAAACGTTGGCAGACGCCACGCTGTAATTATGTCGCACTTAAGCGACATTACTGCCGAGAAAACGATACTTTTGTGTCGGCCTGATCCGCTCCGGCAGCACAATGACTCGAAAGTGAGCCGACGGAGGGAAGTGGATGAAGAGCGGCTCCTGAAAATAGCACTTTAGTGAGTCCACTCTAATCAGTTTTTGTCAAACGATGACACAAAGACTCCAGCAGATGTATGAGCTCCAAATGAAATCAATAACTGAAGCAAAGGATCAACTTTAAACTGATAGATCACCGCAAAATTTCACTTATTTTCTACTCACCCTCAAGTGTCGGGATTATTTTCATAATGATCTATTCCTTTCAAGATTTATAGTCAAAAATGTTTGTTCATTTTAATGTAGCGACTGGAGCTCAGTTGTCTTCGTCTTTATCTTCGTCCAAAAAGACACTTAAAAACATCCAAATACCTCCAAACTGTTCGACTGTAGCGATTGTTCTCAAAAAAAATAAAACAAATCTATATTTTTATATTGTTTTTAGCAGAATATCACACACTGAACACATTGAAAGTGCACAAGATTTAGGTTGATAGACTCGGATCTTTTGCTAAAAACAAACCTAAAATATAGAATTGTTGAACAGACGAGCAGTTTGGAGGTATTTGGATGTTTTTAAGTGTCTTTTTGGACGAAGATGAAGACGAAGACAACTGAGCTGCAGTCGCTACATTAAAATGAACAAACATTTTTGACTATAACTCTTAAAAAAGAACAGATTACTCTGAAAATAATCCCAACTCTTAGTCGACATGAGGGCGAGCAGAAAATGAGGGAAGATTTTGTGAAACTATCACTTTAATTATGATATAAATGAGTGAATTGTAGATACTACTGTCTCTGAATTAACGATAATTTACTCAAAAAGTCACTTGAACAAAGAGTCGAAATATTGTAAACAATCAATTTAATGTCCGACGGATCTTAAGCGGAAACAACGGAATATGAATCGTATCTTTTCTGGCTCCCTCTAGTGTTACAACAGCGTTATTGCAGGACTTCGCAAGTGTTTTACAAAACAAGAGAATAGCTTATGTTGTGTCATTTTTCTCTTTTAAGTCTCCTCAGTACTTCAGCCACGACAGACATTAATGGAACCGAATGCAACTGCCGTCTCCGACACAATGACGTTGTCTAGTGAAGCTCATTGTTAGGTTTGACGAGTCATGAATGTTCAGATTGAAACCAAATCATCACAAAAGATATTCATCGATCACTGTTTTTTCATTTCCTTCTTCACATCTAAGCAAACATTTTTATCAAGAAAATCTAAAACATGCAACTGTGACGGACACGTCAAGAGTCGGGCTCGTCCAATCATATTGTCTCCACGTCCACCACATTAGGACGCCGCAGATGCCAGTTAATCCTCTTAACTCTCCTCTGATGGCGAATGTTTAAACAGTCACAACTGCGTTTGATAAATCCTTCAGCAAATCTAAACTCAATTATTAATGATTTTTTTTTTTCTCTCTCTTATCTCTAGCGATCCGCATCGAAGGGAAAAGTTGCTGACCTCGGCGCGACGGACTGGATTTACAGCACGGACCGCACCGGCTGACCTACAGAGACGACGGTTTAACGGCACGACGCCGAGCGTTTACATCATCGCCGGGCGCCGCTTCCTGTCTTGGGATTTTCTATTTAACCTTCCCGTGACACTGTGGCCGATGTCGCCGCTCGGCTCCTCGGCGGGCTGAGGGGGTCCGCCGGGGGAGCATGGGCAGGAGAGTGGCCGACCCGACGAATCCAGTGCCTGCTTTCGGGGTTCCCTTGGCGGGCGGGAGATGGGGCCCGCTGTGCAGCGTCGGCGTGCAGACGTCACCGGGTCCGCATATCTTGCACTCGCTCAAGAGACGAGGCGTCCAGACCAGCACCAAGAAACCAGCGCCCGCCGCCGAGTCACGAGCGGAGCCGGGGAAGTCGGTCGGGGGTGACGGCGCCGCCGCTCCGCCGCCCTCCGAAGAGACGTCGCGGAACGAGATGAACCGCCCGACGCGAGACGACGTGGGTTCCCAAGGGTCCGGCAGCGGCGTCTACTGCCAGATCAGGGCGATACGGACGAATCCGAAAGACGCCAAAGGCAAGAAGACGGCGAAGTACACGAACGGCAGCGTCGTGGCGTCCGACGCGTTGGGGGGGGTCTGCAGCGAAGCCACGGAGGGACCCGAGCCGGCCCAGGAGAGGAGGAGGGTGCAGTCGTTACGGGGCGAGGCTCAGCGTTCCGCGGTGAAGCCGGGGAGCGCTTGCACGACCGTGCACGCCACGCCGCCGCGACCTTGCCGGATGATGCCGAACTCCCAGGCCAACCTCTGCGTGACGTGCGGCAGGAGGCGGTCGCAGATCACGCCCTGCACGGGCGCCTGTCGCAGGAGGGTCAACCCTCCGATCGGCGCCAGTCAGACGTTACCGAACGCCGCCAGCAGACACAGCGTCGCCCCCAACGCGCCGAAGAAAGAAGCTCCTTCTTCGGATTCACAACCGGCCGTCAAACACCCGGAGGCCCCGAAGAAGCCGGCACGCACGCCCGGGAAGCCGTCGCAAATCCCACAGCTGTCGCACACGATACCAAAAACACAGAGTTCACATTCCGCACATGTAGCTCAGTCTCGGATCAATAAAGACTCGGCACTGCAGAGCAGACCTCGCTCTGCGGATTTCACCCTCTTCAAGGACTCGGCGACACAAACGGCAGACGCGCAAGTCGGCGCCGTCCACGACCTCGACGCCGGCGTGACTCACACCAGCTCCGCATCCAAAGCCGAGCTCGACACCGAGACCGACGACGTGAAAAAACGACACCCGAACACAGACGGTCATCGCCCGGAAAAGACCCTCGATCGTAGCGACACGCCGCCGGTGCCGCCGAAGAACTTCTCGAAGTCTTCGGAACCCGAGGCGCCGGCGGCCCCGGACAAGGACCCTCAGCCTTGCAAGACTCACATGACGGCGCAGTGCAACGGCGCGCCGGCCGGGCTGCTGGGCGGCAAAGCGGTCCAAGCGCCGCGCGGGCTGGAGAAGCAATTACAGACTGTGGAGGAGAGTCTTCTGTCCAACCAGGAGAAGATCAAGGTGCTACTCAATGTCATTCAAGACCTGGAGAAGAGCAAAGCCCTCAGTGAGGGGTGAGAATACTCAGTGGTTTCAGTAGATGATAGAAACAGTGATGAAGTGAAGAATCAAGAGATTCTCAGAATCGAGATCAAAAAGTCAAAGTTTTCCAGACAGGCTTTCATTTCTGAGTAATACATTTTAAATGTCAGGTCCGCGGAGGATCGTAGCCTCTCGGAGTGCGTCACTTCAGATTGCAGGAGGATGTGATACCTTCCTGGAGTCAACAGCTCATCTTCTCCCATTTTATCTTCACCTCCTCCTCAGTCTCTGCACGTAGCTTCAGATTCACTTGAAGAGTGAGATTACAAAGCGTCACGATTGACTTATCGGCTTCACGACGTGTGGATTTATTAGCGCGGCACAGAAGTAGATATGAACGCGATACGTGTCGAACCTCCTGCCGTCATCGTAGCACAACGTGTTGCTGTCAGTTTGTCAAGAATCAACAAAAACAAACGTCTTGTTCAAAATGTCAAAGGTTGTTTGAAAAAAGGTAATTCACCAGGTAAAATTTCCATTTGGATTTCACAATCTTTTAGTTTATTTTTAGTAAATTACTTTATTTTTTAATACGTATTTTTAAACTTATTGAAATCAAAATATTTTGTAAAACAAACCTTCAGAATTGTATATATTTACCCAAATAATATTAAAAACAACTAAATAAAGTACACAACTATTACTTCTAACTTCTTACTTCATTATAAGACGCATTAATATCAGGGCCGGGTCTAGACAGGCATGTATGAGGGGGCAGCCACAAATCTTGAGGGGGCATTGTGCTGTTACTTACTTACTTACATGTAAGTTTGAGGGGGCACAACATTTATTTGAGGGGGCCAGGCCCCCTCTTGCCCCTGCCTAGACCCGGCCCTGATTAATATTATGAAATTATGCAGAAAAACGAATTCAGCTATTTTTTCCCAAAGAATATTGGACAGAGATGAAGCGAAGAGGAAAGTGAAGGCAGGGTGAAGACGACCGCCAGTAATTACAGGACCGCGTCATCGTATATTTTTAAACTCTTGCGAGTGGCCTAAAGACAAGATGAAGAAATAAATAAGATACATAATATTTCAAGGTAATATTTAAAAAAAATGGTATTGAAGAAGAAAAAAAACTGGGCAAAAAATAATTCAGGTTTAACTTTGCAATTTGCTTATTTAATTGTAATTGACTACGGTAAATGTGGGTAAATATATATATGTGTATATCGGGTTTTTTACTATGTATTTTTAGAGAAAATATATACCCATGAAAAATCAAAATTGTAACGGAAAGAAGAGAAAATTAGTGATGAAGCTTCATGAAACAGTGTCATGTTATTCAGAGGTCAGTAGGTGGCGCCATCAGTTTAAAGATGATATTTCATTAGAACAGTTGTTCTAAACAAAGGAAAAAAGTGCAGAGACGCCATCTAGGGGACTCTGAAGATAATGACACCGATCATGAAGCTTCATCAGTCCATCAGATTATAGTATATATATAGTATATAGTATAGTATAATTATAGAGAAGATTATAGTCAAAAATATTAAAATTTAACTTGTTATGAAGGACTAAATGGTAAAAATGTTTAAAAAGCAACAGTCTGGAAGGATTTCTCTCCTCTGGTCCTGAACCGTGTTCAGAAACCATCAGTAGATTCTGATCCACAGACCTCAGAGCCCGAGCTGGGGTGTAAGTCTGGATCAGAATCTACAGATGGAAAGTCTGACCATGAATAGATCTGAAAGTAAGAACCAGAATTTAAAAAATGGATCCTGAAAGAAACTGGCAGCCAGTGAAGAGTTTGAAGGATCAGAGAAATGTGAGTTCTTCTACTAGAGCGGCTCAGAGTTTTGAATGAACTGCAGACAAAAATAAACGGTGACAATAATCTAAACGAGACACAAACACATGGATGATAAGCTCCAGATCGTGTTGTGACAACATTGAAGAAAACAGTTAAATGTTCCTTTAATACACTAATAACATTTTAGATCCTCAGTAATTACCAAAGGGGCGACAAAAAGGAAACACAAAATCCAACATAACAAGAGGTATAAAAACATGTTTCTAACAGACCCAATGGCTACTCCTCTGGTGTTCGGATCAACAGGTTGGTGTTGCTTCACTAACACACCTGAGGTCACTGCTCCATGAGATCACGACGGATGATTCAACAACAAGAGACACTCGTACTGCTGCTGCCGGACTGAGGATCTCAAACAGTTCTCACCGAAGCAAGGACGCATCTTTTCTCCCGTTTCCTTTCCGGGGCAGAAACGACTTCTATTTTTTCTCTCTCGACAGTTCCTCCAGAAAATTACCACAATTACTCCCTCGTTTGATGTTTGTCGTCAGGCAGAGAGTCGGCAGCTGTTCTTAAAGTTACTCTGCGAGATTAGAAAACCATGGATGACCCAGATTAATCGAAATATCGATTCAAATACTTTTTTTTTTTTTTTAAAGACACGGAGTGAGTCGGAGAAGCAGGATCGAGATTTGGGAGCAAGTGGAATTAGAGAGAGAGGGAGAAAAGAGGCTAAAAACCAGCAGGGTAATAATGATGACTTGGATTTGATAGCGAGCCAGATATGGAGTTCCTTTAAGTGGGACACTGTGATTAGAGCTAAGCTAACAGCTGCCAACGTCGCTTGTTTGTCAACAATCTTGACTCCCATCATTCGTTTGATAAGAGTTGAATAATTCAGTGGGAAAATATGACAGTTTTTCCTGCACATTACATTGAAATTAATGAATGAACATGAATCTTTCAAACGTCGTGAATAGAAGATTCTTCAGCACCTGATGCTTCAGCTCCGCGGTGGCCTTGACTTTTTTTCTTTTTTTTTTCCTGTAACCTCATCAAGAGACGACGGCGAAGCCGCAGATCAATTCTTCCTCCTCGAGGCAATTGTTGAGCATTATTTAAAGCGATCAATGGCGAGGCGGCGTCTACACATCCATACTCGTCTGCGGTTGAATATGATTCACTCTCGGATGAAGGCTGATGGCTTTGGCAACAGCTCAGCCGCGTGAAGAAAATAAAACCCACGATCGTTATAAATCAAGTGGAGAAAAGATCACGACTTATTTGTCACTAAATGATTAAGTACTGAGGTCAGGAGGTTAAACAGGTGTTTCGGTGAGTTTTATGGACCGTAAGAATCTGTCTTAAAGGTCCTGAAGACAATAAATATCCATCCATCCATCCATCCATTCATCCATCTATCTATATATCCATCCATCTGTCTATATATCCATGCATCTATCCATCCATCCATCCATCCATCTATATATCCATCCATCTGTCTATATATCCATGCATCTATCCATCCATCCATCCATCTATATATCCATCCATCTGTCTATATATCCATGCATCTATCCATCCATCCATCCATCTATATATCCATCCATCTGTCTATATATCCATGCATCTATTCATCCATCCATCCATCTATGCACCTATCCATCCATCCACCCATCCATCTATGCATCTATCCATCCATCCATCCATCTATATATCCACCCATCTGTCTATATATCCATGCATCTATTCATCCATCCATCCATCTATGCACCTATCCATCCATCCACCCATCCATCTATGCATCTATCCATCCATCCATCCATGCATCTATCTATGCATCCATGCATCTATCCATCCATCGATGCATCATCCATCTATGCATCCATCCATCCATCGATGCATCAATCCATCCATCCATCCATCCATCCATGCATCAATCTATATGTCCATCCATCCATCCATCATCCATCTATGCATCTATCCATCCATCCATCTATCTATGCATCCATCGATGTATCTATCTATGCATCCATCCATCCATCCATCCATATATCCATCCATCCATGGATCCATCCATCTATCCATCCATCTGTCTATATATCCATGCATCTATCCATCCATCATCCATCCATCCATCCATGGATCCATCTATCCATCCACGCATCTATCCATCCATCCATCGATGCATCTATCTATGCATCCATCCATCCATCCATCCATCTATCCATCCATCCATCCATCGATGCATCCATCCATCTATCCATCCATCCATCCACACATCTATGCACGCATCTATCTATCAATCTATATATATATCTATATATATATATATATATAGATATATATATATCTAGTTGTTGTAATTCAGTTATAAAGTAACGTGTTACTTCAGCCGCTCCCTGTCGTGGATTCATCAATTAAAGGTGTTTGTACTTTGAGTTCTGCTCCGTGCTCGGCTTGAAGTATCGAAGTAGGTCAAGATACTTTACAACTCTCGCCCCCGTTTTCTACCCGAGGATCCTGCTGTAGCTAAACTCTCGAAGCCAGAACAAAGTGTTGAGAATAAAAGAGTGTTTGAAAAGCACCTGAAGAGCAAAAGCAATTATCGTGCGACTCACCGGAGACTTACTAGAGTAGAGAGTGTAAAAGAATATCAGCTTTAAAAACTGCTAGAGTCACTGTATCCTCTCGTCCACAGTCATCGTCAGGATATCGCTTGTTCCTTCAGCTATGGAGCACGTAATAACTGCTGCCATCTAGAGGCCGGAAAATTTACTTGCAGCACAAAAGGGAACACGACGTGAATATTTTCATGTCAATTGTAAATACAACATTTTAAAATGATTTTATTGTACATACACTCTATTGAACTATAAACCGTAAAATAATTACACATAAAAAATGACTTTGACAAAAATGAAAAGAAAAAAAAGCAGAATATTGAGAATTATAGCCATATAAATATTTTCCAACAAGACAAGTCATGAAGGCCTCAGTTATAGAAAAAACACTGTAGATGTTTTAACTTTTAAACATTAACTTGAATATCAAAGGAGAGAGTTGTGTTAATAACGTTTTTTTTAATTTGACACTGAAGACTTATACAAGTTTTTATCAACAAGTTTATTAATACACGAGTACAAGTGTTTGGTGTGATCATTGAAAAGTATAGTTGAAGATTTTTTTGATTTTAGTGATTTTGTTTGACTTTAGTTGAAAATTGTTTGATTATAGTTGAAAATTGTTGGATTATAGTTGAAAATTGTTGGATTATAGTTGAAAATTGTTTGATAACAGTTGGAAATTGTTTGATTATAGTTGAAAATTGTTTGATTATAGTTGGAAATTGTTGGATTATAGTTGAAAATTGTTTGATTATATTTGAAAATTGTTTGATTATAGTTGAAAATTGCTTGATTATAGTTGAAAATTGTTTGATTAAAGTTGAAAATTGTTTGATTATAGTTGAAAATTGTTGGATTATAGTTGAAAATTGTTTGATTATAGTTGAAAATTGTTTGATTATAGTTGAAAATTGTTTGATTATAGTTGAAAATTGTTAGATTATAGTTGAAAATTGTTTGATTATAGTTGAAAATTGTTTGATTATAGTTGAAAATTGTTTGATTATATTTGAAAATTGTTTGATTAGTTGAAAATTGTTTGATTATAGTTGATAATTGTTTGATTATAGTTGATAATTGTTTGATTATAGTTGAAAATTGTTTGATTATAGTTGAAAATTGTTTGATTATAGTTGAAAATTGTTGGATTACAGTTGAAAATTGTTTGATTCTAGTTGAAAATTGTTTGATTATAGTTGAAAATTGTTTGATTATAGTTGAAAATTGTTTGATTATAGTTGAAAATTGTTTGATTCTAGTTGGAAATTGTTTGATTATAGTTGAAAATTGTTTGATTATAGTTGGAAATTGTTTGATTATAGTTGAAAATTGTTTGATTATAGTTGAAAATTGCTTGATTATAGTTGAAAATTGTTTGATTAAAGTTGAAAATTGTTTGATTATAGTTGAAAATTGTTTGATTATAGTTGAAAATTGTTTGATTATAGTTGAAAATTGTTTGATTATAGTTGAAAATTGTTAGATTATAGTTGAAAATTGTTTGATTATATTTGAAAATTGTTTGATTATAGTTGAAAATTGCTTGATTATAGTTGAAAATTGTTTGATTAAAGTTGAAAATTGTTTGATTATAGTTGAAAATTGTTGGATTATAGTTGAAAATTGTTTGATTATAGTTGAAAATTGTTTGATTATAGTTGAAAATTGTTTGATTATAGTTGAAAATTGTTAGATTATAGTTGAAAATTGTTTGATTATAGTTGAAAATTGTTTGATTATAGTTGAAAATTGTTTGATTATATTTGAAAATTGTTTGATTAGTTGAAAATTGTTTGATTATAGTTGATAATTGTTTGATTATAGTTGATAATTGTTTGATTATAGTTGAAAATTGTTTGATTATAGTTGAAAATTGTTTGATTATAGTTGAAAATTGTTGGATTACAGTTGAAAATTGTTTGATTCTAGTTGAAAATTGTTTGATTATAGTTGAAAATTGTTTGATTATAGTTGAAAATTGTTTGATTATAGTTGAAAATTGTTTGATTCTAGTTGGAAATTGTTTGATTATAGTTGAAAATTGTTTGATTATAGTTGGAAATTGTTTGATTATAGTTGAAAATTGTTTGATTATAGTTGAAAATTGCTTGATTATAGTTGAAAATTGTTTGATTAAAGTTGAAAATTGTTTGATTATAGTTGAAAATTGTTGGATTATAGTTGAAAATTGTTTGATTATAGTTGAAAATTGTTTGATTATAGTTGAAAATTGTTTGATTATAGTTGAAAATTGTTAGATTATAGTTGAAAATTGTTTGATTATAGTTGAAAATTGTTTGATTATAGTTGAAAATTGTTTGATTATATTTGAAAATTGTTTGATTAGTTGAAAATTGTTTGATTATAGTTGATAATTGTTTGATTATAGTTGATAATTGTTTGATTATAGTTGAAAATTGTTTGATTATAGTTGAAAATTGTTTGATTATAGTTGAAAATTGTTGGATTACAGTTGAAAATTGTTTGATTCTAGTTGAAAATTGTTTGATTATAGTTGAAAATTGTTTGATTATAGTTGAAAATTGTTTGATTATAGTTGAAAATTGTTTGATTCTAGTTGGAAATTGTTTGATTATAGTTGAAAATTGTTTGATTATAGTTGGAAATTGTTTGATTATAGTTGGAAATTGTTTGATTATAGTTGGAAATTGTTTGATTATAGTTGGAAATTGTTTTAGATATATAGCCATATAAATACTTTCTAACAAGACAAGTCATTAAGGCCTCAGTTATAGAAACAAGTACGGATTTAACATGAAAGAAACAGGATCTCGGCAATGACTGAGGACGAGAGGATACATTAACTCCAGCAGCTTTAAAAGCTGATGTTTGGACATATTTTGGTTTGAAAACAAATGAAAGCAGTTATGACTTCGTCATGTGGTCTGTAAATACTACAACACCAGAGTCAAGTACTCGACAATACTACACATATATCCTTGTTAGTACACTATCACAACACCAGAGTCAGGTACTCGACAATACTACACATATATACTTGTTACTACACTATCAAAACACCAGAGTCGAGTACTGGACAATACTTCACATATATACTTGTTACTACACTATCACAACACCAGAGTCAGGTACTGGACAATACTTCACATATATACTTGTTACTACACTATCACAACAATACTACATATCCTTGTTACTACACTATCACAACACCAGAGTCGAGTACTGGACAATACTACACATATATACTTGTTACTACACTATCACAACACCAGAGTCAAGTACTGGACAATACTACACATATATACTTGTTACTACACTATCACAACACCAGAGTCGAGTACTGGACAATACTACACATATATACTTGTTACTACACTATCACAACACCAGAGTCAAGTACTGGACAATACTACACATATATACTTGTTACTACACTATCACAACACCAGAGTCGAGTACTGGACAATACTACACATATATACTTGTTACTACACTATCACAACACCAGAGTCAAGTACTGGACAATACTACACATATATCCTTGTTTGACTTAATTTATTCTGTGTTGTTCTCGGTGTTATCTTGATCTTTGAAGTATGTACTGTTTTGAGTATTGTTTTGATTGTTAAAGCGCTTTGTGACCCTGGTCTCGAAAAGCGCTATATAAATAAATATTACTTACTTACTTACTTACTTACTTACAATACTACACATATATACTTGTTACTACACTATCACAACACCAGAGTCAAGTACTGGACAATACTACACATATATACTTGTTACTACACTATCACAACACCAGAGTCAGGTACTGGACACTACTACACATATATACTTGTTACTACAGTATCACTATATATTGTATTGCTGTCCCTGTATCGTGATACATATGGTAGAGTTTCGTCAATACACACCACGACAAGATCACATTACAATCTAAATCACAGCTGACGTGCGTCTCTGGTAAAAGCGAAGTATCGTCAACACAAACTACTTCGTGTGTTTCAGGCGCAGCTCGTACAGGACGGGTCAGGACATCAACAACTGCTCCACCTGCCAGAAGACAGCTTGCATCATCTACAGGTGAGCCAGATAATGAGCTTCTCTTCACGTCAACTGTTCCCCAGAAGATGCAGCATCTTCAGCTGCCAGCTGTGCGTTCTGTGGCCTCCACAATATTCAATGACTGTAGTTTTACCACCACTTTTTTCTTTACGCTGACTCAGCACAACACCATTGTTGTATTTACAGTCCTGCACCGTGGTCGCACCCTCTTCACTAGTTATCCTGCAGCTGCACCTTTAACAATGAGTTCTGGGTCATACTAAGAAAAATATGTAGATGTTTCAACATTTAAACATTTACTTGAATATCAAATCATAAAGATAAACTGCTTTTGACCAATGAGGCGTGTGTGTTTTGGTCATGTGATCTGGGACTCCGACTTGTGTTAATAAAGTTTTTTTTTATTTGACACTGAAGACTTGAAGTGTTTGTTGTGTTCAATGAGAATTATAGTTGAAGATTTTTTGATTTTAGTTATTTTGTTCGACTTGTTGGAAAATTGTTTAATTTTAGTTGAAAATTGTTTGATTATAG
This sequence comes from Callionymus lyra, assembly GCF_982586985.1. Taxonomy (NCBI): domain Eukaryota; kingdom Metazoa; phylum Chordata; class Actinopteri; order Syngnathiformes; family Callionymidae; genus Callionymus; species Callionymus lyra. The sequence goes on along the minus strand of NC_141826.1, from coordinate 23,771,372 downwards.
TTGAAAATTGTTGATTTTAGTCGAAAATTGTTTGATTACAGTTGAAAATTGTTTGATTATAATTGAAAATTGTTTGATTATAGTTGAAAATTGTTTGATTATAGTAGAAAATTGTTTGATTATAGTAGAAAATTGTTTGATTACAGTTGAAAATTGTTTGATTATAGTTGAAAATTGTTTGATTATAATTGAAAATTGTTTGATTATAGTTGAAAATTGTTTGATTATAGTAGAAAATTGTTTGATTATAGTAGAAAATTGTTTGATTATAGTAGAAAATTGTTTGATTACAGTTGAAAATTGTTTGATTACAGTTGAAAATTGTTTGATTATACTTGAAAATTGTTTGATTATAGTTGAAAATTGTTTGATTATAGTAGAAAATTGTTTGATTATAGTTGAAAATTGTTTGATTATAGTTGAAAATTGTTTGATTATAGTAGAAAATTGTTTGATTATAGTTGAAAATTGTTTGATTATAGTTGAAAATTGTTTGATTATAGTCGAAAATTGTTTGATTATAGTCGAAAATTGTTTGATTACAGTTGAAAATTGTTTGATTATAGTAGAAAATTGTTTGATTATACTTGAAAATTGTTTGATTATAGTTGAAAATTGTTTGATTATAGTAGAAAATTGTTTGATTATAGTTGAAAATTGTTTGATTATAGTTGAAAATTGTTTGATTATAGTAGAAAATTGTTTGATTATAGTTGAAAATTGTTTGATTATAGTTGAAAATTGTTTGATTATAGTTGAAAATTGTTTGATTATAGTTGAAAATTGTTAAAAATTGTTGATTTTAGTCGAAAATTGTTTGATTATAGTTGAAAATTGTTTGATTATAGTTGAAAATTGTTTGATTATAGTTGAAAATTGTTAAAAATTGTTGATTTTAGTCGAAAATTGTTTTATTATAGTTGAAAATTGTTGAAAATTGTTTGATTATAGTTGAAAATTGTTGAAAATTGTTTGATTATAGTTGAAAATTGTTTGATTATAGTTGAAAATTGTTTGATTATAGTTGAAAATTGTTTGATTATAGTTGAAAATTGTTGAAAATTGTTTGATTATAGTTGAAAATTGTTTAAATTATAGTTGAAAATTGTTTGACTTATAGTTGAAAATTGTTTGACTTATAGTTGAAAATTGTTTGACTTAAGTTGGAATTTGGAAGATTTTACGTTATAATCTTAAAAAAAATCGACTCAAATTTAAAGTAATATGATTGAATATGCATGTTTTTTAAATTTAAAAAAAATTAAAAGCTAAGATATTTATAATTCGAAGTATGAACATTTAAAAAATTAATAATAAATAAACAATTTAATTATTACAGAAAAGTATATGTTTATATAGTGAAATACATTTATGTTTTGTTTACATTATACATTTACCGCTAAGCAAAGATGAGACAACAATAAATAGACTAAAAACTACATAACACAGTTTTGATTTACATTTTTACAACCGTTTTTCTGCAAATATATATAAAATATTATACAAGTTGAGACTCTTATTTCTTCCACTATAAAGACCAGAAGGTTTTAATTGTGTTTCTTTACTTGTACTTCATCTGTTCATCTACATTACCATCCTGGTTCAATTATAGCTACATTACCATCCATGTACATTTATAGCTTCAGTCTCAAGGCGCGTCTTCACACTCGTTTAAATCCTTCACCCACTTCCTCTCGCACTGGAGCAGCTACTTCCTGTCACCCGAGACTTGCAATCATCACAAACAAACACAAGACCCTGGAGCACGAACCACGTCTTCGCCCAATTATAAATACCATCGCAGAATTAGACACAAAGCTATTCTCGCTCGGGGACGGAACACGGGCTTATGAAACATCTCATTATTTTAAAAAGTGTCTTCTGGTCGTGAACGTATCAGAGATCAGGAGAGTTTAAGAGTCGGCGCCGCCAGCCAGAGACGTCGAGCTCTGCTTTAGATTCAATTAAGCTGGTGTTAGAAACCATGGCTTCTTGTTTCGTCAGCGCCGCTTTCATCTGCTTCCACATCTATCCATCTATCTATATATATATCTATCTATATATATATAGATAGATCTATATATATCTATATATATATCAATCTATCTATTGTTATATATATAGAGAGATATATACATTTTATTCATACACAAATACAAGGGTTTATTGTGAATTATAGTTGAACATCTTTTGATTATAGTTATTTTGTTTGACTTTAGTTGAATATTGTTTAATTTTAGGTGAAAATTGTTTGATTACAGTTAAAAATTGTTTGATTATAGTTGAAAATGGTTTGATTATAGTTAGAAATTGTTTGATTATAGTTGAAAAATGTTTGATTATAGTTGAAAATTGTTGGAATTTACTTACAAATAGTTTTATTATAGTTGAAAATTGTTTGATTATAGTTGAAAATTGTTGGAATTTACTTACAAATTGTTTGATTATAGTTGAAAATTGTTTGATTATAGTTGAAAATTGTTTGATTATAGTTGAAAATTGTTTGATTACAGTTGAAAATTGTTTGATTATAGTTGAAAATTGTTTGATTATAGTTGAAAATTGTTTGATTACAGTTGAAAATTGTTGGATTATAGTTGAAAATTGTTTTATTATAGTTGAAAATTGTTGGATTATAGTTGAAAATTGTTTTATTATAGTTGAAAATTGTTGGATTATAGTTGAAAATTGTTTGATTATAGTTGAAAATTGTTGGATTATAGTTGAAAATTGTTTGATTATAGTTGAAAATTGTTGGATTATAGTTGAAAATTGTTTGATTATAGTTGAAAATTGTTTTATTATAGTTGAAAATTGTTGGATTATAGTTGAAAATTGTTTGATTATAGTTGAAAATTATTGGATTATAGTTGGAAATTGTTTGATTATAGTTGAAAATGGTTTGATTATAGTTGAAAATTGTTGGATTATAGTTGAAAATTGTTTGATTATAGTTGAAAATTGTTGGATTATAGTTGGAAATTGTTTGATTATAGTTGAAAATTGTTGGATTATAGTTGAAAATTGTTGGATTATAGTTGGAAATTGTTTGATTATAGTTGAAAATTGTTGGATTACAGTTGAAAATTGTTGGATTATAGTTGAAAATTGTTTGATTATAGTTGAAAATTATTGGATTATAGTTGAAAATTGTTTGATTATAGTTGGAAATTGTTTGATTATAGTTGAAAATTGTTGGAATTTACTTAAAAATAGTTTTATTATAGTTGAAAATTGTTTGATTATAGTTGAAAATTGTTTGATTATAGTTGAAAATTGTTGGATTACAGTTGAAAATTGTTTGATTATAGTTGAAAATTGTTGGATTATAGTTGAAAATTGTTTGATTATAGTTGAAAATTGTTGGATTATAGTTGAAAATTGTTTTATTATAGTTGAAAATTGTTGGATTATAGTTGAAAATTGTTTGATTATAGTTGAAAATTGTGGATTTTAGTTGAAAATGGTTTGATTTTAGTTAAAAAATGTTTGATTATAGTTGAAAATTGTTTTATTATAGTTGAAAATTGTTGGATTATAGTTGAAAATTGTTGGATTATAGTTGAAAATTGTTTTATTATAGTTGAAAATTGTTGGATTATAGTTGAAAATTGTTGGATTATAGTTGAAAATTGTTTGATTATAGTTGAAATTAGTTGGAATTTGGTTTCAATTTGTTGGAATAGAGTATAAGAGAAGAGAGAAGAGTACAACTAGAAAGTCGCAGAGCGAGTTTTGTTTATAGAGCATCATGGGTAAAACAACAGAACACGGTGACGAGAAAACAAACATGTATTGTTCATGGAGTTGGTGAGAATAAAGAAAAGGTCGAGGTCTAGTGATCTCAGGTACATCTGTGATGACAGCATCTCTCAGGACCAGCTCAGGCAAATGTCAGACGTATTCACGCGGAATAAATATGAAAACGACCGGTTCAGAAAGAATCCGTTGCTCGTGCTGTGAGACAATATCCATACACTGAATACAACGACAACAACAAAAAGGTTTTCTTTCATATTATATTGTATTTTTATCAAACTGACTGAGGACGAGAGGATACAGTGACTCCAGCAGCTTTTAAAGCTGATGCCGGATTCTTGACAAAATGAAACCAGTTTATTTTCATGTCTAAACAAGAAGGAGAAGCAAAACTCTACAGCAATTCTGAGCCGCTCTAGTAGAAGAACTCACATTTCTCCGATCCTTAAAACTCTTTACTTGCTGCCAGTTTCTTTCAGGATCATTTTAAAATTCTGGTTCTTACTTTCAGATCTATTCATGGTCAGACCTTCCATCAGTAGATTCTGATCCAGCCTTACACCCCAGCTCGGGCTCTGAGGTCTGTGGATCAGAAACTACTGATGGTTCCTGAACACGCTTCAGGACCAGAGGAGAGAAATCCTTCCAGACTGTTGCTCCTAAGCTTTGGAACAATCTCTGTGTTTGATGATCTACTGACTCCTTCAAGAAACATCTGTGTTTGATGATCTACTGACTCCTTCAAGAAACATCTGTGTTTGATGATCTACTGACTCCTTCAAGAAACATCTGTGTTTGATGATCTACTGACTCCTTCAAGAAACATCTGTGTTTGATGATCTACTGACTCCTTCAAGAAACATCTCAAGACACTTTTATTTGAGCATTTCCTTGATTCTCTGAGACTCCTGTGTTTGTCTCAGTATTATCTTGATCTTTAAAGTATATTTTATTGAGTATTGTTTTGATTGTTTAAGCGCTTTGTGACCCTGGTTTAGAAAAGCTCTCTACAATTATTACTTACTTACTTACTAGAAGAATAGTTTGCAATGATTGAACATGAAGTGTTATTTAAGAAAACATGGACGAAAGACAAGCTCACTCTCGTGGGTCCCTTTGAAGTCAAAGTAATAAATACTATTGTTGACTTGAAAGGTTTGTCGCCGAGAACAAAACAAGCTAATTTTTAAATAATGCAAACAGTTTAAAGAAAAGCCTTTGAAAGTGAATCACGACAATAATTAGACGCTCGCAGTTCTGAAGCAAAACTCTCGACAAAGTCGCCTCACAGCAGGAAGGTTGCTGGTTCGATTCCAGGCCGAGCCAACTTTTCTGTGTGGAGTTTCTATGTTCTCCCCGTGTTGTGTGGGTTTACTCCGGACACTCCAGTTTCCTCCCACAGTCCAAAAACATACAGAGGTTGATTAAGAACTTGTGGGGAAATTGTCTATAGGTATGAGTGTGTGTGTGAATGGTTGTCTGTCTTTGTGTGTCCTTCGACAGGCTGGTGTCCTGTCCAGGGTGTCCCCTGCCTCTCGCCCTATGAAACTGGGATAGACTCCAGTCTCCCCGCGACCCCAATAAGGGATAAAGCGGTAGAAAATGAATGAACGAACGAACGAACAAAGGGAGGAAGGAAGGAAGGAAGGAAGGAAGGAAAAAAGGAAAAAAGGAAGGAAGGAAGGAAGGAAGGAAGGAAGGAAGGAAGGAAGGAAGGAACAACGAACGAATGAACAAAGGAAGGAAGGAACGAAGGAAGGAAGGAAGAAACAACGAACGAACGAACGAACGAACGAACGAAGGAACAAAGGAAGGAACGAAGGAAGGAACGAAGGAAGGAACGAAGGAAGGAACAAACGAAGGAAAGAAGGAAGGAAGGAACAACGAACGAACGAACGAACGAACGAACGAACGAACGAACGAACGAACGAACGAACGAACGAACGAACGAACGAACGAACGAACGAACGAACGAACGAACGAACGAACGAACGAACGAACGAAGGAAGGAAGGAAGGAAGGAAGGAAGGAAGGAAGGAAGGAAGGAAGGAAGGAAGGAAGGAACGAAGGAAGGAACGAAGGAAGGAAGGAAGGAAGGAAGGAAAAACGAAGGAAGGAAGGAACACGTTGTATTTTACACGTTGAAACGCATGCGTCGGCGTAAAGTAATATCTGACTTTGTCTCCGTCGTATCATTAATTCATGGCTTCATCCATCCTCGCCGCCCTGGCAGAGCTTTCACTTAGTCGTCTATTTTTTTGTTCTCTCGCTCCCTCCATCACCGGCGGTCTCGCTCACAAAAGGCCCGGGCCAGGCTCCCCTGATACCTTCCATCCCGTCCGATCCAATCCCCCTTCACAGCCCACCCTCCGTCCCGCCATTGTCTTCTTTATCCCGGAGCAACCTCTGCATCCCACGGTTCACCTTCCATCCGACGCTCCTCTCATCCATATTTAAAGAGACATTAAGCTCTAATACGTTCATCGCTCGCTCCGTGACGGGGTGGAAGTGGCAGGAAGTCGTTGTGTAACTCGGAAGGTTTTTGTTTTTCCATCCCCGACACGAGGCTCATCACGGAGGTGGAGCCGCCGTCGCTTCTGACTTCTTTTCTACCGGCTCGGAAAAACAATGAGACGAAGAAGAAGAAATGAGACGCTGTGACCAGCCGAGGCTGACACTTCAAAAAGATGGCGTGGAAATGTGAGGAGGAATGAAAAGGGGTGAGGGTGGCACGGGAGGAAATGAAAGCCGGGATTGTCGGGGCTTTGAACCCACGAGGAGACGAGAATTAAAAAGATTGTTCTGGCGTCAGTCCTTCTTTTTTTACTTCAAATCCCGACGTCGCGTCTTCTCGTGTTACCGGCGCTCGCTTGACGAAACAATCCAGGAACAGCATGATTTTTGATGGATTGAAACATCGGGATTGAAGGAACATTCACGAACTCTGAATCAGGGTTTCAAACTCGTACATCTAAACACTGTATTTCACTTCTAATAAACACTTTTCAAGGCAAAATCAAACTAATGAGTTACAAAAAACATACTTTTTCGCCAAAAAAACATACTTTTGTTTATCTTCCTAAAACACAAATGCTGTGTCTCAAATCACATACTTGTGTACTTAAACTTAATGTATTTTTAGTGCATAAGTGCATCTCGATTCCTAGTTTGTGAAATGTAGTGCTTCATACACACTAAATTGTCACTAAAACACCCATAAAACTGAGTATGGATCGATGGACACTTTCTACACTAAACGGCTTCATCTTAGTGACGTTGTAAACTGAAGTAATTTATATATATATATATCTATATCTATATATATAGATATATATATACTTACAGGTGTATTTTCAGCAGCAGTAGGAGGACGACACGTCTTCTGTGCTGATACTGGCGTAAATATCTCGCCAATATTTAGTTTCTCATATTTCTTGATCCAAACCAAACGTGCTGCCAGCAGGTGGCGATAGTGTTCCTACAGCTGGTTGAAATCATCGTTAAATAGTAGTAGAAGAAGAAGCTGTCGCGTCATTTCCTGCTAGTGCGTAGCAGTAGAGTTTGATTCGAGACATACTATCTGTGGAGAATTAATTACTTGTTAGTATGTACACTATCCTGATGCATACTAACTTCTAGAATACTAAGAGAAGTATGCTATTTTAGACACAGCACAGAGTTGAATGGGTTTTTAAAGTTCCTGGTACCCACAGGAAACAGGACTTTGCGGACTTTGGAGTTTGGAAAACATGCTCTACATTAAAATCATTTAACAGTCTAGTGTCTCAAATCACGCACTTCTCCAAGTGCACTGCTTTACAGTACACTGTAAGACAGAGCACTCACTTGACCAGTGCTGAAATTCGGACAGTGTAGTACCGTCTCAAATCAAACTCTGCTGCTACACACTAACAGGAAATGACTCGACAGCTTCTTCTTCTACTACTTTTTAACACTGATTACAACCAGTTGTTCAGTTTAGCTTCATCTACGTCACTAAGATGGAGGTCGTTGAGGGTGGAAAGTGTCCATCGATCCACACTCGACTTTCTGGCTGTTTGAGTGCTCATCGTACACTACATTTTCGCACACCGCTAAATGTGGACGCACTTGTGCACTTAAAATACCTACATTAAGTGTAGGTGCAGAAGTGTGGAAGGAAGGAAGGAAGGAAGGAAGGAAGGAAGGAAGGAAGGAAGGAAGGAAGGAAGGAAGGAAGGAAGGAAGGAAGGAACAACGAACGAACGAAGGAAGGAACAAAGGAAGGAACAAAGGAAGGAACAAAGGAAGGAACGAAGGAAGGAAGGAAGGAAGGAAGGAAGGAAGGAAGGAAGGAAGGAAGGAAGGAAGGAAGGAAGGAAGGAAGGCAGGAAGGAAGGCAGGAAGGAAGGAAGGAAGGAAGGAAGGAAGGAAGGAAGGAAGGAAGGAAGGAAGGAACAACGAACGAACGAACGAACGAACGAACGAAGGAACAACGAACGAACGAACGAACGAACGAAGGAACAACGAACGAACGAACGAACGAACGAACGAACGAACGAACGAACGAACGAACGAACGAAGGAAGGAAGGAAGGAAAACGTTGTATTTTACACGTTGAAACTCATGCGTCGGCGTAAAGTAATATCTGACTTTGTCTCCGTCGTATCATTAATTCATGGCTTCATCCATCCTCGCCGCCCTGGCAGAGCTTTCACTTAGTCGTCTATTCTTTTGTTTCTGGCTGTTTGAGTGCTCATCGTACACTACATTTTCGCACACCGCTAAATGTGGACGCACTTGTGCACTTAAAATACCGACATTAAGTGTAGGTGCAGAAGTGTACGATCTTCGGACACACCCTTGTCACGGTCAAACAAATTGACACTTAATAGGAAGTTAAAGTTTGATTTCCTTTATCTTATCTTATCTATCTCAAGGTTTTTATAAAATAAATAATCTCTATTTATATAGCGCCTTTCTAGACCAGGGTCACAAAGCGCTTTGACAGCCATTCAATTCAATTCAATTCAATTTTATTTTATTTAAAGTGTCATATCATAACAAAGTTATCTCAAGACACTATACAGTTGAAATAAGACTACAGTTGATTAAGGAAAAATAGATTCCAGCAATTCAACAAAGAGCAAGAAACAAAACACTGTACAGTGAGCAATGGCGAGGAAAAACTTCCTTTTAAAGGCAGAAACCTCGAGCGGAACCCGACTCATTGTTGACGGCCTGCCGCTTTGACCGGCTGGGAGGAAGGATGGGGGGGTAGACAGATGGATAAGGAGAGGAGTGAGGGAGGATATAGTGAGAGAAAAGAGGAGAGTGTAGGAGGGTCCATGGGGGTGCTGGAGAGAGCTCGGGATCCATTCACACATACTGATGGGAGTAGGCTGCACCACATGGCGCTGAATCTGCCATCAGGAGCAATCAGGGTCTTGCTCAGGGACACAACGACACAAGCTTGTCTGGAGCTGGGATTGAACCTGCAACCTTTTGGACTGCAGGCAACCACTCTACCATCTGAGCTATTACGCCCCCAACCCCATCAGTTTTACCCTTTATTTCTCCTCAGGGGCCACATGATGTACCGTGACTGTCGTGAGGGGCCGTTAAGACCCAACAATGTGATGCAATAACTTCAATAAAGAACATCAGAAAAAACGAAATATGACAAAAAATATTTGACACCTTTTTGTGTGAAAGGAACTGATATAAAATAACGTTTTCTTTCTTAATATTTCCTGGAGAAACATTCACCAGGTCAAAGTTCTTCAGTCCAGATGTTCCAGCTCAATATATAAAATCTGTCTCGAAGCATAAAACCTGGACCTCCGTCTAAACCTGGTTCTCAACGTTCTCCTGTTTGTTTGTTCTTCCCCCTGCAGCGTGGAACACGATTTCCGGACCCAGGAGGGACGACTCCAGGGCGTCATGGAGTACCTGGAGGGCGACTACGACGCGCCGCTCAACACGCCCACCAAGTCGGCGACGGCGCCGATCAACCGCATCAGCAAGAGCAGGATGAAGAAGCTGAGAAAGAAATGCTTCTGGTGGCTCTGAAGCAATCGTATGGATTCGCATCTTCATGGAGTACAAACGTCGTGGAGAACACGTTCAGAACTCAGACTATATGAAGGAGAGTAAACCTTGCCCCCCCCCCCTTACATGGTCAGAAGAAGGACCCGAGTGAAGGTGAGGTCGCTTCAGAGACTACAGAGATGTCATTTGTCTGATGGACGCCGTCTAGACGGACTGACAGCTGTGCGACGGGATTCATTTCAAAATGGATCGGAAGCTTTTGGCAGGAGCCGATCAAAGGATGAATCTGGATGAAATGAAAGCAATAAGCGAAAAAGGATAGAGAAATACTTTCTGAAAGAGACGCGTTTGTTTTGAGAAACGGTTTGAATGAAGCTCCAGGAGGGTTTGTAGGTGATGGTCGTTAAAAGAGAAGATGACGTGAAGATGATTAATGGTCACGACAGGAAACATCTGGGAGAGAAAATGTTAAATTGATCCCTGTTTTAATCACTTTCTATTTAATGACACATTGCTTTATCTATATTAAATTAAATGATCATACATTTGTTAAAAAAACAAAACAATTTGTAAACGTAAAACTAAACTAATGACCCCAAAGTCATCTGTGACAGATTGTGATTCAGTCCAACCTTCAATGACAATTAAAAAAGTGTCGAAACATTTTTGATCCTCATGAAAATGAGTCTCTTGTGCAGTAGGGGTGTGAACATATATCAACGATAAGATACTGGAGCCATTTTGAAAATAGATTAATATTTTTTTGGCTTTTAAATAATTTATTTTTCATCATAGTACTTTTAAGGTTTAATAAAGTGTGTTTAAAATCACTAAATCAATCAATCAAATCAATAAAAAGTAATTCAATTTTTAATTTATAAATAACAAAAATATTCAGAGCTTTTGTTCATTTTTGTGTTGCAATTTGCAAGCTCCCGGCCACTAGATGGCAGCCTCTGCATCTAAATTAACTAAGAATTCCCGCAAGATCCCACCCATGACTCAGGACGAGAGGATACAGTGACTCCAGCAGCTATCAAATTGTATTTTTTTATCATAGTTACACTTCCGGCCTCTAGATGGCACAAGTCATTACATCCTTCACAGTTAACGGAACATTTGAATCAGGCGATGACTGAGGACGAGAGGATACAGTGACTCCAGCAGCTTTTAAAGCTAATGTTTGGACATATTTTGGTTTGAAAACAAATGAAAGCAGTTACGACTTCATCAAGAGTCATGACTGAGGACGAGAGGATACAGTGACTCCAGCAGCTATCAAATTGTATTTTTTTATCATAGTTACACTTCCGGCCTCTAGATGGCACAAGTCATTACATCCTCCACAGTTAATGGAACATTTAAATCAGGCGATGACTGAGGATGAGAGGATACAGTGACTCCAGCAGCTTTTAAAGCTGATGTTTGGACATATTTTGGTTTGAAAACAAATTAAAGCATCTACGACTTCATCAAGAGTCATGACTGAGGACGAGAGGATACAGTGACTCCAGCAGCTATCAAATTGTATTTTTATCATAGTCACACTTCCGGCCTCTAGATGGCACAAGTCATTACATCCTCCAAAGTTACAGGAACATTTGAATCAGGCGATGACTGAGGACGAGAGGATACAGTGGCTCCAGCAGCTTTTAAAGCTAATGTTTGGACATATTTTGGTTTGAAAACAAATGAAAGCAGTTACGACTTCATCAAGAGTCATGACTGAGGACGAGAGGATACAGTGACTCCAGCAGCTATCAAATTGTATTTTTTTATCATAGTTACACTTCCGGCCTCTAGATGGCACAAGTCATTACATCCTCCACAGTTAATGGAACATTTAAATCAGGCGATGACTGAGGATGAGAGGATACAGTGACTCCAGCAGCTTTTAAAGCTGATGTTTGGACATATTTTGGTTTGAAAACAAATTAAAGCATCTACGACTTCATCAAGAGTCATGACTGAGGACGAGAGGATACAGTGACTCCAGCAGCTATCAAATTGTATTTTTATCATAGTCACACTTCCGGCCTCTAGATGGCACAAGTCATTACATCCTCCACAGTTACAGGAACATTTGAATCAGGCGATGACTGAGGACGAGAGGATACAGTGGCTCCAGCAGCTTTTAAAGCTAATGTTTGGACATATTTTGGTTTGAAAACAAATGAAAGCAGTTACGACTTCATCAAGAGTCATGTGGTCTGTAAATACTACAACACCAGAGTCAAGTACTGGACAATACTACAAATATATCATTGTTACTACAGTATCACTATATATGGTATTGTATTGACACTTTATACACACCCCTATTGTGCAGCGACTCTATTAAAAAACCTCTGAGGCAAAGGTGTCAGATTCATAGTCCAGGAGACAAATACGACAAAGTCATTTCAAAGGTCTGTGACAAAATCAAAGCAGATCAATGTTTGTGTTGATATGTCGACCTTTGAAGAGTTCAGTGTCGATATAAGAGTACGAGTCAATCTGATGATGAAGTACTTGGTTTGAAGAAGGAGAACAAGCGAATAAACTGAGCCTAAAAGAAGCAAAATAAGACTTTGACTGCCAAAAGATTTTGGTGATTGACATCCATGATAAAGCTGGATAAAAACTATACATTTAAAACTTGAAAACTATTTGAACGAGTCAGTTAAATGACTAAAAGAAGGATGTTATTTGAAGACTCTACTGTTTTTCAAACACGGTCTGTGGTTTGAAGTGTTCGTGGACAAAACGACAAAGAGATCAGATTCTAAAAGGCATTTGTAAAGAATCCTTTTCCATTCCTCAGCGAAGCCCATCATAGAAGGACTAGAGCGAAGGACTGGAGACAGAAAGCACCTGTTGTTCAAATGTGAAATCGAGCCAGAATATGAATGTCTAGAGAATAAAGGAGAAACACTTTGCTACATAAAAATATAGCGTTGATGGTTAAATCATTTGAAAGAGACATGGATCTAATTCACGGACGACAGTTTGCTTCAATGTAACCACGAGTGGAACCTTTCAGACGAGCTCCCGCCACTGTGTTCCAAACCTCTCACGCCAACAATAAATGTGTCTATTTTAACAACACATCCTGTGGTTGCTTGACTCGCGACGAGGAAGAACTTACGATCAGAGCGTGTCCGCGGCCCATGGAGATGAACGTCTGGTTGATGATTCTCAGCAGAGACTCCACGATTTCCTGGATGTGTTGGAACGTTTCGCCCTGAAAACATACAGAGACTGTGATGAGTGTTGAGTGAGGAGCTGGAACGATTCAGAAGGAGCTTAAATTTCAACAGTTCAATGAATTCATAAGAAAGAAAATGTTGCAATTTTGGAAATACTACCAACCTACCTATGTAGACTACCTATCTACGATCAAACAACCTACCTATGTAGACTACCTATCTACGATCAAACAACCTACCTATGTAGACTACCTATCTACGATCAAACAACCTACCTATGTAGACTACCTATCTACGATCAAACAACCTACCTATGTAGACTACCTATCTACGATCAAACAACCTATGTAGACTACCTATCTACGATCAAACAACCTATGTAGACTACCCATCTACGATCAACCTACCTATGTAGACTTCCTACCTACTATTAAACAACCTACCTATGTAGACCAGCTATCTACGATCAAACAACCTATGTAGACTTCCTACCTACGATTAAACAACCTACCTATGTAGACTACCTATCTACGATCAAACAACCTATGTAGACTACCTATCTACGATCAAACAACCTACCTATGTAGACTACCTATCTACGATCAAACAACCTATGTAGACTACCTATCTACGATCAACCTACCTATGTAGACTTCCTACATACGATTAAACAACCTACCTATGTAGACTACCTATCTACGATCAAACAACCTATGTAGACTACCTATCTACGATCAAACAACCTACCTATGTAGACTACCTATCTACGATCAACCTACCTATGTAGACTACCTATCTATGATCAGACAACCTACCTATTTAGACTACCCATCTACGATCAACCTACCTACCTATGTAGACTTCCTACCTACTTATGTAGACTACCAAGATACCTACCTACCTATGTAGACCACTACCTACCTACTTAAGTAGACTACCTACTTACCAATCTATGTAGACCACCTACTACCTACCTATCTATCTACCTATCTATCTACCTAACTGACTATGTAGACTACTGTCTTTCAAAAAGTGTTAGTATACCCTGACATTAGAACATTTTGTAGATAAAGTCATGTAAAATATAAATTAATATGAACATCAGGATATTTTTCTCAATTTAAATGATCTAAAAATTGAATACATTTTAAACATTTAATATAAAACATAAAATGTAAACGGTTTTTATCTGGTAGGAAGACTTATCACAACACATTAAGAAAATAAAACACTTTATTATTTAATGTTTTTGTTGTGGCAAAAATATTTTAATTTCAAACGGAGGAAAAGAGGAAAGAAAAAAAAACATCTCAGGAATTTTACAAAAGAATCTTTTTCCAACGTGATTTACAACCGTTTACATATCACACACTGATGGGAGTAGGCTGCGATCCAGCTGGCCGGCTCACCATCAGGAGCCATCGGGGTTAAGTGTCTTGATCAGGAACACTAGACCATTTTATTAGACCACAGGCCACAAGCCAAGAAGTTCAATTTATTCAGAATTTAAACGTTCTGACTAATAAATAATGACTTAATAAAATTTTATTTTGTCCCTCGTGAGAACAGAATGAACAAAGGAAACCAACCACATGTTTTTTTTATGTTCCTACAACTTACACTACATCTTAAACTTAAACTCTAATTCAGAAAATATTGCTTTAACATAGGGGTCGGCATTTCAATTTAATCTAGGGCTACGTTATATACTGTGACTTTTGCAAGGGGCCGTCATTCTAAAAGAGCCTAAAATATGATAGAAAAACTTTATAAAACAAAGCAAGTAACAGTAGTAAAGAAGAAAATATTAACCTAAAATAAACCTTACTATGGCAAAACGTATTTATAAACCTTTTGTGTAGAAAAAAACTGAAAGAGAAAAAACCTTTTCGTATAAATTTGATGTCAACAGAAAACTTAAGAAAGTCAATACAATACTAAACACAAAATAAAAGTGTTAGCTGTCAGAAATAAACGTCTATGTCATCAGGAGCCGACGCTAACCTCTAATGTCGGGCGCGCCATCGAACGGACGCCATCTTCGACCCGACTATAAAGAGCCGAGTCAGTAACAACCTGACGTCCGCGGACAAGTGTCTTGTTGCCTCGGAGCGAATCCAACCAAGGGAATGTCAAACATGGCAAATTGGATTACGCGGGTCTCGGAGGACTTCGCTGACTGACACTTTTAATTTGGCGCCCGAGTTATGACACTTTTATTCAAACCACTGGCCCAGATGATCACGACGGTATCGCCTTCCTCCGATAAAGAAAACACCTTTTTATTGTGTGTGCTCTTCTCCAGGTGTCTTGAGGACGACCTCCTGGGAAAACTCATTTCAAAGATCTGTTTCTCAGTCCGAACCCAGAGTTAGAGAGAAAAAATTCAATTTTTTACAGCAGGGGCTTCTTTCTTAGAAGTTAAGATGAGGAGCTCAGTCCTCTGGGAGAGACTCAGAGTAGAAAAGCTGCTTCTCCACAATAAGACAAGTGTGTTACGATGATGGCTCCGACGTCTCTTCAGAATCCATCCTGGGGAAGAGGCCCCGGGGTCGACGGAAGCCTGGAGCTCTTTGCTCCGGATGCTGCCCCCACGACCCTAACTGGTAGAAGCTCCAGACCCTTTTTTTTCGAGGAGGGCCACGTTTGATGAAGCACAAAAAAAAGCAGGGGCCAAATATGAACCAAGATCTCAAACCAAGAGTGAGCTTACTTAGAAGTTAGCATTAGCTCGGAATTAGCTTTGAAACTTAGCATTGCTTGAACTTTGTCTTTTTTACGTTTGCCGCATTAAAAAGTTAAACTTTTACACGTTTAAACGTCTTTGGTCGGATGACACACATTGAGAATGACCATCCGGGGCCACTTCGAATCATGTTCGAGGGCCACAAATGGTCTTTAGCTTCAATTGCTTCCTGCAGGTAAATCAAAGCCTCCAAACATTTCTTTCTGCTTCAATTAAATGTAAACTATGAATTATAAATCATATGCAAATGTGTACATTTAAAAGACACATTAAAAGATAAAACTTCATTAGTTAATTGGAAATGGTCGCGGCGCCCAATCGGAGCGAAGCCATTACTTCGGTGAGGCTGTGACTAACGTCTTCAACCGAGGCGGCTTCAAAATGTCGCACAATCGCACACACACCGGCACGAACACACACACACACCAGCACGAACACACACAAATAAACCCGAGGCTCAGCTGCTGGACTCAAATGAGCCAGAAGCCTCTGTAGGTGTTGTTGATGAGCAGCATCCAAAGATATCTCACATCTACAATCTCTGCATCGTCCAGACAGAAAAAAGACTCGACTGTTAATCGTGTCGGATTAAATCGTCCGAAAACAAAGATTAAACGTAGGTTTTAAGATGCTCGTCGTAAATATATGAGCCTCGTTTGTTGCAAATGGCTTCAAGAGTCTCACGACATGAATCTCTTTCGTCACCGGCTCGGTTCCCGAGTCTCTGTGTAGTCGACACATCTGTGACACTTTAATTGAGAGTCTTCGCGGTTCGAGGAGGAACGAAGGAGGAGAGACGACAAAAGGAAGGAGAGAATCAAAATCTTTTCCTCTTAAATGCACCTCGTGGGAAACATCTTCTTTAAAGACCTAAACATCTTCTTTAAATACCTAAACATCTTCTTTAAAGACCTAAACATCTTCTTTAAAGACCTAAACTTCTTCTTTAAAGACCTAAACATCTTCTTTAAAGAACATTCTCTTCCCGGGTTTTGGACTTGATTTAAGGAAAGAGCAAACACAAAAACACAAAAATGAACTAACTGAAGACTTTAATGTATTTGATTTCAAGTCATTATTATTGGTTTAGACTGAATTAAAATCAAAGTCATCAAATGAATCAAATCTGATTCTGCTTCTGGTCGCTACGCTATTGTATTTAAATGCGAAGCCTGTGTTGCTACGTCAAAAGTGATCGACAGCTGTGATGGCATGGCTGGGCGGCAAAGCATCACAAGATGTGTTGAGGTCCCTGGTAGGGTTGTTGGATGGAATGCTAAGTTTGCAAGTTCACTCAGTGGGAACTTACTAATGGTGCCAACAAAACAGTGAACTCCCATGATGCCTTTCTGCTAGTGATGGGAAGTCCGGCTCTTTTTAGAGAGTCGGCTCGTTTCTTTAATTAACAACAACAACAACAAAAACATAAAATGATGCACAAAATAAATTACTAAGTGTTTTTTTATTTATATATGTTTATTATAAAACAATATTATTTTTTCACTACACCTAAAACGTAAAAAAACACATTTTATATATATATATATAGACTACCCACCTACATACGTATACTACCTACCTACCTACCTACCCATGCATACTAGCTACCTATGTATACTACCTAGCTACCTAGGTAGACTACCGACCTACCTATGCATACTACCTAATTACCTACCTAGGTTGACTACCCACCTACCTACCTACCTACCTACCTACGTATACTACCTACCTACCTAGGTAGAGTACCCACCTAGCTACCTACACTACTTAGGTAGACTACCCACCTACCTATGTATACTACCTAGCTACCTACGTATACTACCTACCTAGGTAGGTAGACTACCAACCTACCTATGCATACTACCTACTTACCTACCTAGGTCGACTACCCACCTACCTACCTACCTACCTACGTATACTACCTACCTACCTAGGTAGAGTACCCACCTAGCTACCTACACTACTTAGGTAGACTACCCACCTACCTATGTATACTACCTAGCTACCTACGTATACAACCTACCTAGGTAGGTAGACTACCGACCTACCTATGCATACTACCTACTTACCTACCTAGGTTGACTACCCACCTACCTACCTACCTACGTATACTACCTACCTACCTAGGTAGACTATCCACCTACCTACGTATACTACCTACCTACCTAGGTAGACTATCCACCTACCTACCCACCTATGACCTGCAACTGTGATTGGCTGGCTGGGCGACAAAGCATTATAGGAGCTTTTCTGGTTTTGCAAGTTGAAATACATGTTTTAAAATAACAGTTTTTAATTCAAACAAGGACAATTTATAAAATTAAAGGTTCACTATTTTGAGGATTTGGTTTATCGCGGGTGGTTTTCCAAACGTTATTCTATGAAATCCTGATGCCACCAAACTTTCACGTTGACCTGAAAAACACACGACACTTAAGGGAACAATTATAAGACACGCGTGACTGACAGGACCGTGTCCAGGACTCCTTCAAACACGGTAAAAAAAAGTCGTGTCCTTCGATAGTTTAACAAGTGATGCTTTCATGTCCAATATGGGCCAAACTTCCAGGAACCCTAGAGACACTGTATCACTGTAGGTTCAGCGTCGACCCATTTCTCAGACGTAGATGAATGTATCGATGATAAAAGTTATTTTATTATAATCCAGGGTCAACAGAAACACAAGTGGAAATAAAAGAAGGTTCGAAGCAGTCGAGGCTACATTTCCTTCCATTTCACTCCAACAACCGAAGTTAATCCTGTCCAATTAATTCAGGACATGAATTACCTTTTGTTTCTGTCTCTTCTTCACCCAAAGCTTAAGCTCTTCAACTCCCCCCCCCTCCCCCCGAGATCCGCCTTCTAATCCACGACCTTAAATCTCAAAGAGGAATTCATTTTGTTGTCGTCGTGGGTTCAGACCGCCCGGGTTGTGTGTCGCGGCAGCTCGACGCTCAGGTAAAGACGTGACAAACTCAATTAATTTCTAATTGGCCGAGACCTGCTTCACTGCTCAACTGGGCGACTGCAGGACAGAAGCGCTCCGGGCTATTAGGCGAGATCCGAGACGACACGGTCCAGCGGCGGCGGCGAAGGCTCGCGGCGGCGGCGGGTGTTTTCAATCCGCTCTGACAGATCGGGTTTAATTGGCTCCCGGAAACGAAGATGGTCGTCATCGAACGTTCGTTGGTTCAGTTCTCGTTAAAAAAACCTCGATTCTCTGGAGGTTGAATCGACCGCGTTTAAGTGGTTTGTTTGCGATTCAATCGGATACTGAAGCAGCGATAAATAGGAAAGACTAGGGAAATACAATCGGGTTTTTAAAACAAACTAAAGCACAAGTGGCTGGAGATGGAACATTGAGGACAAGTGGAGCGTCACGAAGACAGAGCAGCTTGAAGAAGAAGAATTGACTCGACTTTCGATGAAACAATCGTTCAGTCGTGTTTAAAAACACAGTGAATTACAAAAAAGATCGTTTGGATTCGATCCTTTCAAAGAGACAACAGAGGAACAAAAAGATACGTCTGGAAATCAGAGATAAATAGATAGAAATAAATAGAAAATGATATACAAATATATACAAATAACTATATTTGGTTGATTTAAACAATTTTCAGAATTGTATTACTGTTATTTGTAATTATATTGTAATTACAAGAGAGTAAATATATAAGAAATATTTACAAATGGAAGGTTAAAGACAATAAAATTTAATGTAACGTCTGGAAAACAGGAAGAAATAAATACATATTTCTATGAAGGTATTTTTTTGTAATGAATTACTCACATTCTGAAGAACGTATAACGAATTTATAATGTTTTATTTATGACATTATGATTGTTTATGATCACGTTTGTCAATTAATTACAAGCAGTACATGGTGAACGGTAAGAGCTTTAAGTATAATAACTTGTAATTACATTTTAATTACTAATTACACTGTATTTGGTTGAGTTGAACAATTTTAAGAATCAAATTAATGTTTTTCATAACTACAAGAGTTTTTGCAATTAGTTACTGAATAAATAATCAATATTTAAAATGGAATCATCAAGATCAATTACAACTGGTGCCAGTAGCAAAGTATTGCATACGTTACATGTTTTCAACATCAAATAACCCATTGAAAATCATATTAATGAAATACTTGGATTCATTTAATATTGTGGTTTTACTGACACAAATGTTTGTTCTTTTCTCTGTATATATTATTAAACTTGAACTAAAACACACTTGCTTTACGAAATCATCAGCCATTAATGACCCAAATTAACTTTATTTCACTATAAATAAACATTAAAGTCAATTAAATGCATATTTTTCTCTATAGATTCAATGAAATAAAAGCCAAAAGCGTTTCTTTGTAACCGACTCTAGAGTGAGATGATGATCGATCTAGACTTTAAATACAGTTTCTGAAGACGAAAACAAGTCAGAGATGAAGCTGTGCCAGTAAAGGTCAACGACCCGGTTATGCATCACCGCCTCAGGTAAAGGGCGAGTGAGAACCCGAGCGACAGGCGACCCCCCGTGACCCGGAAACTCTCGAGCAGAAACGACAGCTATGGCTTCACGAGCGTCTCTTACCACGTTGTTCCTGCTGAGAACCTCCAGAATGTTGTTGAGCAGCTCCAGGCTGTTCCTCCTCTCGTCGTGAGGCCCGTCGGCCATGCAGGCGAGCGCCAGACGCAGCTCCCGAAGCATCATGGGAAGTAGAATATCCCGACATTCTGGGATGACAAGGACAAATGGATGTGAACATTTTTGATGCTTTAATATTTATAAAAACTGGAGGAACAAATCTCTGCTGCTTTTAGTTTCCAAGACTTTTCTCAGAGGAAGACGAATGCATCGTATAACCGAGCTTTAGTTCAGATTCTGACAACATGTCAATCAAATGCCTGACAACACATCAATCATAAAACCCTTCGTCTCACCGATCAAACCTCATGTGTTTTCATAGTGTGAGCCAAGAAACCAAAGATTTCAAATGGTTATTTACTAGGTGTGTTAGAAAATATTGATACGGTGATAAATCACAATATTTATTGATTGATTTATTTTGATTTATGTTTAGTTTATTAACAACTAACAAGCATATATTCAAAGTAATCTTGTGTTGCAACTAAATTTCCGGCCATTAGATGGCAGCAGTCGTTAAAGAAACAATGAAATCCTGGCGATGACTGAGGACGAGAGGATACAGTGACTCCAGCAGCAATACTGTAATTATGTGTTTATATCTTTTCTTTTATATCAAATTTTATTTTAACCATATTTTATTGATAGCATTTGAATTAAGTTTGAATAAAATAAAAAAATTGAAATCGATTTTTTTTTTTTATTAGAATAATTCATTATTTTGTTCATTTATGTGTTGCAATTACACTTCCAAGCCTCTAGATGGCACAAGTCATTACATCCTCTTTCTCTCTCTATATATATATATATATATACATATATACTTGTTCCTACAGTATCACAACACCAGAGTCAAGTACTCCACAATATTACAAATATATACTTGTTCCTACAGGATCACAACACCAGAGTCAAGTACTCCACCATACCACACATATATCCTTGTTACTACAGTATCACAACACAAGAGTCAAGTACTCGACAATACCACACATATATCCTTGTTACTACAGTATCACAACACCAGAGTCAAGTACTGGACAATACTACACATATATACTTGTTACTACAGTATCACAACACAAGAGTCAAGAATGCGACAATACTACACATATACTTGTTACTACACTATCACAACACCAGAGTCAAGTACTGGACAATACTACACATATATACTTGTTACTACACTATCACAACACCAGAGTCAAGTACTGGACAATACTACACATATACTTGTTACTACACTATCACAACACCAGAGTCAAGTACTCCACAATATTACAAATATATACTTGTTACTACACTATCACAACACCAGAGTCAAGTACTGGACAATACCACACATATATCCTTGTTACTACAGTATCACAACACAAGAGTCAAGTACTCGACAATACCACACATATATCCTTGTTACTACAGTATCACAACACCAGAGTCAAGTACTGGACAATACTACACATATATACTTGTTACTACAGTATCACAACACAAGAGTCAAGAATGCGACAATACTACACATATACTTGTTACTACACTATCACAACACCAGAGTCAAGTACTGGACAATACTACACATATATACTTGTTACTACACTATCACAACACCAGAGTCAAGTACTGGACAATACTACACATATACTTGTTACTACACTATCACAACACCAGAGTCAAGTACTGGACAATACTACACATATACTTGTTACTACACTATCACAACACCAGAGTCAAGTACTGGACAATACTACACATATACTTGTTACTACACTATCACAACAACAGAGTCAAGTACGTGACAATACTACACATATATACTTGTAACTACACTATCACAACACCAGAGTCAACTACTCGACCATACTACACATATATCTATGTTATTACAGTGTCACAACACCAGAGTCAAGAACTCGACAATACTACACATATATCAGATATTTGCTATGTTAAAATTTAAAATGTTGATTTTGAATTGAAGTTTTTAGCTCTTTAGTTCAAAATAAAGATCGGACACAAAACCCAAATACTTACAAACCAGGAACTATAGCAAAATATGAGAAAATAGTCAAACTAAGATGAGGAAAGTGTCGATCAACCATCAAACCATCAGCTCTAGAACGTCTCTGATCGTGAACCTTGTCGTCTTCAGAGTAAAAAGCTAAACTAAGCTCTTCCAGCGACGACATGACGGATGTGAACGAAGTAAATTCTGGTGACCTGTAGAAACAAGAGACGAGTATATCTTTCATCCCCCAACTGTGAATGTTTGGGGACATAAATTCCAACAATCATTCTTGAGAGCGTCATGGAAGCAGCCACATCACAAAAGTGCTGACACCAGGATCCCGAGCTGGCGCTCCGGCGGCGGTGCTGTCAACGCTCTGGAAGAGGCAACAAGACGAATTACGACGGGTCCGGGAGATAAAGAAGTCCAGGTTCACTTCTCCCCCAAAAAAATGTGACGACCTCAGCAAGAGCAGGTGGTTTTGATTCAAGACCGAGAACAGTTTCTATTGTGTCACTTTGAAATCTATCGTTCGGCCCCAGTGTGTCTTTTTAAACATATTTAAACGTATATTTAGTTAGTTCTACATAGATTTATATAATTATTGTGTGAAGTAATTAAAACACTTTTGAGTATTATATATATATAATTTTTTTATATATATATTTTATGGTTTATATTTCAAAGTGTGTATATAAGAAATAGTTCAATGATTTTTTTGGTCATTTTTGTGTTGCATTTAAACCTCCGACCGCTAGATGGCAGCAGTATTTACATCGAATATCTGCAGTTAAGGGAGCAAGGAATCCCGCAAGACCCTGGCAATGACTGGGGATGAGAGGATACGTTGGACTCCAGCAGTTTTTAAACCTTGTGCTATCTCAGGGTCAATGTGACCCGTGAACGACCCCCCCTCCCTCCCCTCCCATCACTGCATATGTATTTATGGAAGCCAGGGATTCACCTTGACCCAGAGACAACACAAGGGATAAAACAAACACATTTCTTTTCGGTCCCTTCGGGTCACCTTGACCCAGAAAAAACACTAGGGTTAAAGCTACTACTATAATAAAATATTTTTTATTTAAAATAAACATGCAAATTATCAGATCAGATTTTTTCGATTAAAATTCTGGCCACTTTTTTTTTATTTTTGTTTAGTTTATTAACAATTAACATATATTCACAGTAATTTTGTGGCAGTCATTATTTCCACCGCAGCTGAAAGAACAATGAAATCCTGTGAGATCCTGGTGATGACTGAGGACGAGAGGATACTCCAGCAGATTTTAAAGCAGATGTTTGGACATATTTTGGTTTCAAAAACAAATGAAAGCAGTTATGACTGAGGACAAGAGGATACAGTCGACCAGCAGCTTTTAAAACTGATGTTTGGACATATATTGGTTTAAAACCAAATAATAGCAGTTAAAACTTCGTCAAGAGTCATGTGGTCTGTAAATACTACAACACCAGAGTCAAGTACTGGACAATACTACACATATATACTTGTTACTACACTATCACAACACCAGAGTCAAGTACTCGACAATACTACACATATATACTTGTTACTACACTATCACAACACCAGAGTCAAGTACTCGACAATACTACACATATATACTTGTTACTACACTATCACAACACCAGAGTCAAGTACTCGACAATACTACTCATCTATACTTGTTACTACACTATCACAACACCAGAGTCAAGTACTCGACAATACTACTCATCTATACTTGTTACTACGCTATCACAACACCAGAGTCAAGTACTTGACAATACTACACATATATACTTGTTATTACACTATCACAACACCAGAGTCAAGTACTCGACAATACTACTCATCTATACTTGTTACTACACTATCACAACACCAGAGTCAAGTACTCGACAATACTACACATATATACATGTTATTACACTATCACAACACCAGAGTCAAGTACTGGACAATACTACTCATCTATACTTGTTACTACACTATCACAACACCAGAGTCAAGTACTGGACAATACTACTCATATATACTTGTTACTACACTATCACAACACCAGAGTCAAGTACTCGACAATACTACTCATCTATACTTGTTACTACACTATCACAACACCAGAGTCAAGTACTCGACAATACTACACATATATACATGTTATTACACTATCACAACACCAGAGTCAAGTACTGGACAATACTACTCATATATACTTGTTACTACACTATCACAACACCAGAGTCAAGTACTGGACAATACTACTCATATATACTTGTTACTACAGTATCACTTTACATTGTATCGTTGACCCTGTATCGTGATATTTGTGTATTCTTGCCAGTACACACCACTAGTACTATGTATTTGCACAGTGTTGAAGGACATACTGAACATTTTAATATTGAAATCATCCGTCAGGTCTGTAAGATCCAGACTCTGAAGACTTCGGATGGAAACTCCAGTCGGACCAGAACCATTTTTAGTCGACCCATAACACGTCAACGAGCGAAGAAAACTTTATGTTCCGACACACTTTCCCCGCTCGTATGAAAGGGAATACATAAAGAGTAGCGAGTGATGAAGTCGTTCTCCAGACATAACCTTGACCGACGCCTTTTTCTTTTCATCCATCTTTCCTCGCTCTCCTCCTCCCCCCCCCGCCGGCCCACACCTCCCCCGCCTCCAGCCCATCACTCCAGGTGGAGGGAAGCCATTAGAAGCTCATCGCTTGTTAGCTCCATTATGAAGTGAGGCGAGAGCGTCCACTGCTGCGAGGACGACCGACGCTCCGTCAGAAGAGATGGACGCGCTTGTGTCGCGGCGGGAATACGTGGAATTGATAAAAGATGGCGGGAATGTTTGTTTAATCCGTTTAATCCAGCGAGCAGATTTAATCTCTGTTGCCCGTCCGCACCAGATGGAAATAATAATCTGTCCTCCTCCGCCGGGACAATGAGGGACCATTAAACTTTCAGAGGGATCTCGCCCCCCCCACCCCTCGGACCAGGTGACCCCGGGTCACCGTGACCCGTCGAGCAATAAAACCTGCTCCGGGGATAGAATCCAATTTAAAAGCTGGATTATTAAACAGATTACATTCACTACTTCTAATTACCTTTTTGATTTCCATATGCAGGTTCTTAACTTTATACATTTGTTTTAATTCGTGGTCATTAATCAATTCAAGAGGATTTTTGTATCATAGACAAAGTTCAATCGCTAAAGTGCTTCTGATTCATCGCTAACTCGATTATGATTTAGATGTTTTGTCCCATTAAACGCATTTAGAAATTGCGAGAGATTAATTCTCATGTCGGGAGTTGGAGAAAAAAATAAAAAGAATCAATCAACCTCACTTTAGTTTTAGATAACAGTCCATATCTCTCGTGGGCAAACAATTTGACTTAAATAAAGGGTGTTTTAAGGTGTTTTTCACAGTGAATGTTTATTTAAATACATTTGTTTTTTATTTACATATGAAATATGAAGTGAAAGACTTTGTTTGATCCAAAAAAACGTTTCAGTTCAATTTAAATTGACTTTTACTTGGACAAAACATCAGATTTTATGAACAAAAATACATGTTATTGAACCAAATAAAAGGGCAGAAAGATAAAAGCAATCGTTCGCACTCGTTTGTCGGCGAAAACCTTTTCAGGCCGAGGTAAAAAAAGACAAGATCTCCGAAGGAAACCTGAACATAAAATTCAAAGAGTCGCCTGAAGCTTGGAATCGACGCGACCTTCTGGCTCAAAGATGTTTGTTGCTCTTTAAAATACATTTGGTTCCGAGTAAAATCTCTGGATAATTCTCAACAAATGTGATCGATGTTTCTTTTAACAATAGCGTGTTATCGTCCAAAGAGATTCTTCTCGGCGACTCACATCAGGAATGTTAATATCTGCTGCTCGCGGCCGAGCGGTGGCTTTTCTTATCGACTTCTTTGAAGCGCTCTCGGCTCCTCGAGGGCTTCGGTTCTTGTAAGAACATGAGCTACAAAGGCTTCGAACGACGCCAGGTTCAGGTCGTTCTCCGGCAGGAGTGATCAGCACTTACAGGAGCCGGCGCTCCGGGCGCTGAACTCCGACCACGGACTGGAGCTCTCGGAGGAGGCGCCGGGAGACGAGGGCGAAGATGTCGATCTACTTATCGGACGCGAGATCAAGCTTTAACAAGACGAGTTCATCGGTGAAATCGGCCGAAGCTGATCCTTCAAAATCAGCCGCAGATAATCGGAATTCTTATTGAGAAACGAATGAAGAGTCTCTGTATATAATGTGGCCCCTGAGGACATTTAAACGCCCACCTCTGACTTAAGGGATTCGATTAGACTTTATTAATTGAATTCACTCGGTGAGGATGAAAGGAAGGAAATTAACCGCAGAGAACCTTGAAAAAAGAGATAAGAAAATTATGTGTTTACACTTCAATAAAAGAAGTATTAATGAAACTTGCTATTATAACATGCCATATTTTTTCTTTCTCAAGGCTATTAAGGTTAACGTTTTTAAAGATATAATATCTAAACCAAAGACTGTGGATCTAAAAGTTATGATTTTTAAAGTCAACAATTATCTTATTAGTAAGATCACAGGGTTCCCTCACCTTAGAACTTATAACTAGACACACTAACTACCCACCTTACTTATGGTGTCTACAAAACTGTAAACTCCCATGATGCCTTTCTATACAATGCTCCATTAAGTAACGGCTGAGTATACTAAATACTTTAGAAGTACTAAAGTACATGTCTTTGTTGCCATGAAAAACGTGAGCGACAGCGGTGATTGGTTGGCTGGGCGGCAAAGCATTACAGGAGCCGTTCAGGTCACCGTTACTGAGAGGTATGTTGAGAGGGACGTCATATATTGAGTTGTAAGTACAAATAAATGTTGTTAATTCAAACCTTGTTTATTGTACTTGTCGTAAATATTAATAACAGCGTTTTCTTAACACTATGTATGTTTTTATACGTTGTTTAAACTGTGTGAGAATGTGGGAAGTGTTGGGTAGTGTTTATAAATACCATAAATAGGGATAAATGACCTGTGAATTATGAAAAAGTTTTTAGGATTTTACTACTTAAGTACTTATCCTGGATACTTTCTGAACATTGTGATAGAATGTTTCACTCATTCTTGAGCTGCTGTAGAAGTCTTTTGCTGGCATTCCTGCCTTCACTGAAATGAGGGACGGCATTTTGTGAGCAAGTAAATCATTTGGATTTATATATAAAATATATAGAAATAGAAGATATATATATATATATATATATATATCTTCCATTGTCTTCCAGTTTCAATGGAGCCTGAGACCCAGTTCTCCGTGTAACTGTGAAAAAGCTGCTTCATTATCTTCCGACACAGCAAACGTTCTAATTAAAGGTCTCCAGCCGAGTCGATGAAAAACAGAACCAGAAGAAGGAAAAGAGACGAGTCGTCGAAGGTGACAGTGAAGATCCTGCTGCGATCGCAGTAGTTGTTTAATTCAAGTTCCAGAGGAGAAAAAATAAAGGATTCATCGAGCGCTTGTTAAATATCATCTGCACCAGCATGACGTGAAAAACGACATCTTGGTGAAGACAAAGAAAAACAAGACAAACTCAAACTAAATAGAGGAGTAAGAAAATATAGTACATTTTTATGACGATACATCGAAATATTTTTAATGCGAAACTCTATCCATATTTAATTAAGTTATTAAGTTATTTAATGGTTTATATTTCAATAGTGTGTGTACAAAAGACAACAATTTTAGAAAAAACAAGAGTTATGTGGGTAGATTTGTTTATTTTTTATACAAAAAAAACACTACTTATTTTAACTTAATGTCAATAAAAAAGGTTATATGTCACAAACAAAAAAAAGTTGTTAAAAGTTTATTTTAATTAAACTTTTTTGGACTGAGGCAACTTCTTTGTAGCAATGTATTTGTAAATGAAGAAACATTTTCTCTTCGATTTGGAATGTTTTATAATAAAAGCAACCATTTGGTTATTATTTTAGTGAATCTACC
Organism: Callionymus lyra; assembly: GCF_982586985.1. Classification (NCBI taxonomy): domain Eukaryota; kingdom Metazoa; phylum Chordata; class Actinopteri; order Syngnathiformes; family Callionymidae; genus Callionymus; species Callionymus lyra. The sequence goes on along the minus strand of NC_141826.1, from coordinate 23,742,980 downwards.
TTTAGATCAAACATGTTTTTGTTTTCTTTTGGTTGATGCTTTTATTTAAATTGTTTTGTTTGGAAAAACTTTTTTTTTTCTTTTTAGCGAAGGATCTTTTTTGCATTTTTTTTTTAGTTAAATCATTTTGTTTTTTTTAGTTTGAAATAACTTTTTAATAGATTTTTTTTATTATTAAAGCAACTTTTTTTTAATTGATTTTGTTTTACTGAAGAAACTTTTTTATTTATTCGTTGTTTTATTTCATGTTCAACATTCAAATATTCACAGTGTTTATTCCTTTCTGTGCTGCAATTAAACCTCCGACCACTAGTTGGCGACATTCGTCATTTCCTCCGTGTCAAAGAAACAACAAAAAACGGTTGAAATGGCAGCAATAAGTGAAAAAGAAAAGGAAACACCAGAGTCCAGCAGCTTTTAAAGCGGATGTTTGGACTCATTTTGACTTTAAAACAAAGTTTAAAGTTTAATTAAACACTGACAGATACTGCATATTACATGTTGATCCAGGTTTATTGTGTCAATGTGCACTTCATTGTTAATATAAGTTTACATTTGTTGTTGATATTTTGAAGAAGTTCTTTCACATTTGACTAGAGAAAGTATTTGTTCATTTTTTTGTTGTAAAAGCCAGAGAAAGTGTTGTTTCTTCAAAAGTAACAATATATCGTTGTCACTACAGTATCACAATATATCGTATCGTCGCACATGTATTGTGATACGCACCAACAGTACCTTGACAATACTCAGTGCTACTGAATAGATGGTAATTTATACTAATAATATCTGAAACTGTGGTTTATATTCAGTCGCGATGTCTCAGGATTATCAAGATGTTTGTGGACGAGCTGCTGAGCTGAGACTCTCAGGGATCAGCTTCACAGCCGAGGAGAAAAACTCACGATTTACGTTTGAAGAACTAAACGCCACATCATATACAAACGCATGAAACGCGACTCATCTTCAGACTCCGCCTCCTCCTCCGGCTCATCCGTTACACGATAACGGAAATTAAAAATGGAAAAAGGTAAATCCTGGTTCTCAGGAGGTTAAATCAGTTCCCTCTTTGTTTGCGTTTTAAGCCGATTATCCTCAAATCATGTCAAATTGCACAAATTCTGCTTCCGCCGTATTGTCATCATTTTCCTGCGTGTCTGTCATTATTTTCAGAGATTTTCGAACATAAATTGGAAGTTGAGCTTCCAAAGCTGTGATGCCATCTGTCCGAGGCTTACGAGGAGATCGATAAAAGTCTGACCCACACTTTCTTTTCCTTCGCTCGGGACCAGCTGCAGAACAGTTCGTCCTCCGGGGTTTTCAGGTGAAAGAAAGAAACAAAAGTCTTTGACCTTCAACAGTTCCATCAACGAAATCGTATTTTTTTTTTAGCTTTTAACCTTTGGAAGTGGATTTGTTCCTTTATTCAATTAAAAAAAAGCGACTTCAATAAATACAAAAATGAAAAAAAAAAAAAAAAAAGATTTCAATTGATTGAACAACTTTTTTTCGGATTAAATAATTAAGACACAAACGTCCATAATGTGGCTCCGCCCACAATTTCAATCAAAGAAAACTGTTTGAAAATATTTTTTTTGGTTAAAGTTTTATTTAAATTCCTTTTTTTATTTTATTTAAGTTCCTTTTTTTATTTTATTTAAGTTGCTTTTTTTTATTACATTTTTTTTTATTGAATCTTTTTTTAATTGAAGTATCTTTTTTATTGAAGTACCTCTTTTTATATAATCTTTTTTATTTAAATTACTTTATTTTACTATTTTTTTTATTTTTATTTTATCTTTTTTTAATTGAAGCAACTTTTTTATTGAAGTACCTTTTTTTATATAATCTTTTTTTATTTAAGTTACTTTATTTTTTTTATTTTATCTCTTTTTAATTGAAGCAACTTTTTTTTAATTGAATAATAATAAAGAAACAACCCAGTTAAGTTTTAAATCCATGTTATAGATTTAAAACAATCAAGATCAACAAACAGTCTTAATCCCTGAAGTGTATCTTCTTGACCCAGAGACAACACAAGGGATACCACAAACACATTCGGGTCACCTTGACCCAGTGACAACATTTTAGACGCCCTGGTAAGAACCTGTCGAATGAAAGTGTTGATCTGGTTCACACACAGGAAAGGTTGTGGCTCTGCTGCCCTTAACCCTTGTGTTAACTCAGGGTCAAGGTGACCCGAAGGCCCGGGAAACAAATGTGTTTGTGGTATCCCTTTGTGTTGTATCTGGGTCAAGGTGAACGACCTCCACCACTGCATGTGTATTTATGGAACCAAGAGGCAACACAGAGGATCCAACAAACTATAATTATTTTCGGGCTCCGGGTCACCTTGACCCTGAGGTCACATCAGAACTGAATCATCAGGAAAAAGGTATTTATTTAAGTAATTATAGGCGTTTTATCTGCGACAAATTAAACAAAATGACGTGAAAAATACCACGATTCATTAAAAAAAACGACTCATTTACACGTTTATTAAGATTAAAATGTTCAATTTTCCTTCTTAACGACACATTCTTATGATTGATGTTCAGATCTCTGGACGTGTCCTGAGAAGAAAGGAGGACTCGGCGCCGCCGATGCATCGGACTTCATCCCGACTCCGGCAGTAAAGCCGTCAAACTCAAACTTATGTCGGTCTTAAAGCTCGGAGAAGAACGGAGAGAACGAAGAGAACAGAGAGAACAGAGAGAAGAGAGAGAACGCATAAATAATCCAAACACTCGTACGAACGTCTCTCCGTCACCGAACGTCGCGGTCGTCTCTGCTCTTAACCTGAATCACGTTTTTCCCACTTAATCTGACTTAATGGACGCTTACGGGTCGACGGTGTCCTCGCGGTTCGATTGCATAATAATCCCAGAGATTATTTGAACTCGATGACACTCCTCACATATTGAGGTGTGTCGCGAGCCTGGTTTTAAGTAGGTTTCTGCCTGAAGAAGAAGTTGCAAGAGAACAGAAACAACTGCAGGGTTTTTGCAGCTTTTGGCAACTCGTGGATACAGAAAATTGCATCTTCTTTTTGTTTTTTTTCCCCTCCAATCCTTCGCTCTCTCTCTCTCTCTCCATCGCTCTCTCCATCTTTCCCTCCGTCTCAATCTGTCGCGACGGTTCCTTCATAATGTGCCTCAAATTGACCCATAATTTGTCGCGTACGTTTAGTTTGATCGGTAAATCTGATTAACCCGTGTGTCAGCGTTGTTTGTTTGTGTAGCAATTTAAACCCCTGTGTGTGTGTGTGTGTGTTGGTGTGTGTGAGTGTGTGTCGGTGCGTGCCAGACGACTTAATCCAGACAGAGTGTTTGCTTAAAGGACAGATAAGTACTTTAGAGTCAATGAAAACCAGCCAGAGATGGATTAATGGCAACGACGTTCTCAGGCAAGAGCGAAAAAACTTTTCCATTTTCCAGCCACAAACCATTTTGCTGATTTTCCAAAGAGGCGAAAATACTTTAAATAGATTAAGTGAATTTCACTTTCTTATGTCGATACTTTGTTATAAAAGGATAGTGAGTTTAATCATATTTATATTGATGTTTGGATCAAAGGAAGGAGAATGTGAAGGTTTTTATAAACAATAAATGAACAAATTCAACGTCAGATTTTCATGTTATTTTTTACCACCCGCATGCGCACACACACACACACACACACACACACACACACACACACGCTTCCTTAAGGCTATAAATAGTATAATTTGTCCAAAAATTAGTTAGTAAACCTAGTAACAACAAAATTGAATTGAATTTTGTTTTGTTTGTTTAAGCGCTTTGTGACCCTGGTCTGGAAAACCGTTATATATAAATACAAATTACTTACTTACTTACAAGGGATACCACAAACACATTTGTTTTCAAGCCTCTGGGTCACCCTGACCCAGAGATTCAAGTGTGTGTTTTTGTGATGTTGTGACTGTATTGTATGATCAGTGTGTGTTTGTACAAAACTCTCTTTTCATTTCAAATATTGACATTAGAAAATGATCTTAAGCTCCGCCCACTGAAAGCACTTTCTGGAGATGAGATCTTGTTGACCATGACCACGCCCACTCTGCTGTGATTGGTCAAGCATGAAGTCTCCACCTTCAAGGGACTCGTTGTGGAAACAAAGTGGGGCGTGATGACAGATATCGCAGTCGAGTTCATCCGAAACCTTCGTTGAAAGTTTGAATTCTAAGTTTTAAGAAGTTTTAAAACGGCGTAAACAACTTAAATAAATATTTTATTTTTAAATATGTCCTGAAATGGAACCGACCGCTTGAAAGAGTTCTAATGAAGCCGAGCTCGTGTTCAAACACTGCACAGAGAAAATGTTTAATCAATGAATTAAAATCAAACACATTCCTCAGAGCTCGACTGCCATTTAAAGGACACACTTTACACGAGGCTCGAGCTAAAGGTTAACAACAAACTTTAATGCTGTCGACTCGCAGGGAAACGTTAGAGCCTGGACTTAAAACGACTGAATCTATTATATAAAAATACACTTTTACACACACGAGGGAATCCACAAGGACGCATGGAAGTAAGTAAGTAAGTCATTTTTATTTGTATAGCACTTTTCTAGACCAGGGTCACAAAGCGCTTAAACAATCAAAACAATATTCAATAAAGTATATACTTTAAAGATCAAGATAAAACTGATAACACAACAGGAGTTCCAGAAAATCTAGGAAAAGCCTGAACAAATAGAAACGTCTTAAGATGTTTCTTGAAGGAGTCAGTAGATCATCAAACACAGAGATCGTTCCAAAGCTTAGGAACAACAGCCTGAAAAGATTTCTCTCCTCTGGTCCTGAACTGTGTTCAGGAACCATCAGTAGATTCTGATCCACAGACCTCAGAGCCCGAGCTGGGGTGTAAGGCTGGATCAGATCACTGATGGAAGGTCTGACCTTGAATAGATCTGAAAGTAAGAACCAACATTTTGTTGATCCTGAAAGAAACTGGAAGCCAGTGAAGAGTTTTAAGGATCAGAGAAATGTGAGTTCTTCTACTAGAGCGGGTTAGAATTCTTGCTGCAGAGTTTTGTATCAACTGCAAGCGAGACACATCCTTCTTGTTAAGACATGAAAACAAACTGTTACAATAGTCCAGACGAGAAGAAACAAACGCATGGATTACAAGATCCAGATCATGTTGTGACAACATTTTCCTAAGTTTAGAGATTTTTCTCAGTTGAAGGAAACGGTTTCTGGTCAGTTGTCTGCAGTGTTGAACAAGAGACATGTCTTTATCAAATACAACACCCAGGTTTCTCAGGCTCATTTTGACAGACTGACCTAAGTCACCCAAGTACTGACTCAACCCTGGAACCTTATCATCAGGAGCAATCACCAGAGTTTCAGTTTTGTCCACATTCAGCTGCAAAGTGTTTTCACTCATTGTTTGATTTCTAGCAAACAATCGACTAAGATGTTCAGCCTCTGGGACTCAGTTGGATCAAAAGAGCAGTAGAGCTGGATGTCATCAGCAAAAATGTGATAAGAAACATCAGGAAATCTGAGTTGACGGAACCAACAAGGATTCACGGAAGGGAACCAACAAGGATTCACGGAAGGGAACCAACAAGGATTCACGGAAGGGAACCAACAAGGATTCACGGAAGGGAACCAACAAGGATTCACGGAAGGGAACCAACAAGGATTCACGGAAGGGAACCAACAAGGATTCAGGGAAGGGAACCAACAAGGATTCACGGAAGGGAACCAACAAGGATTCACGGAAGGAAACCAACAAGGATTCACGGAAGGGAACCAACAAGGATTCACGGAAGGGAACCAACAAGGATTCAGGGAAGGGAACCAACAAGGATTCACGGAAGGGAACCAACAAGGATTCACGGAAGGGAACCAACAAGGATTCACGGAAGGGAACCAACAAGGATTCAGGGAAGGGAACCAACAAGGATTCACGGAAGGGAACCAACAAGGATTCACGGAAGGGAACCAACAAGGATTCACGGAAGGGAACCAACAAGGATTCACGGAAGGGAACCAACAAGGATTCACGGAAGGGAACCAACAAGGATTCACGGAAGGGAACCAACAAGGATTCAGGGAAGGGAACCAACAAGGATTCACGGAAGGGAACCAACAAGGATTCACGGAAGGGAACCAACAAGGATTCACGGAAGGGAACCAACAAGGATTCACGGAAGGGAACCAACAAGGATTCACGGAAGGGAACCAACTAGAACGTACGAATCCTCAGCAAAGAACCACATGGATAGAAAGAAAGATTCAGACTCTGTAACATGTTAAACTCAAAGTTAATCAAACCGAACATGTACTTCTCCAGACGAGGCTGAATCCACTTTAATTGCCTGTCGTCGATTCAAAATCCATCAAAACCATCATCTTCACGATGTCAAGTCGAGCTTCATCCCGAGGGGATGTCGAGGCTTCCGGGACGTGTTTCCGTTCTCCACGATATTAAAATGAAATTGCAATCTACAATAATCTGAGATCCCACCTGGTAAATCACTTCTAACCAGGAACCCTCAACACATCGTGCTGCCCACGGTGTCAGTGGCAGGTGAGGCTATTAGATATGAATTGCCGGGCGCTGATAGGACACCAGGGGCGGCTCGCTATTACAAATACATCACTTCTCGCTCCTGCTCCGGACACACTTGCAGGAAAAAAACCCTGCGATTACCATGGAACGCTGAGATGCGTCTCAATTAGACGACGTGTCAGACCTCGTTTGCTGAGGCCGAGTTCAGGACGGAGCCGGTTATGAATGAACGGGTGAATAAATAAGTAATACATCATATTTGGAGGTGAAGACGGGAAGGTTTGGACATCGTGGTGAAAGAAATATATATTTAAAAATATGCGTTTCTAACAAACGTATATAAGTAATGAGCCAAAGTACCCGGAGTATCCCGGGGATTTCAATTAAACTCACTAGTTGTGTTCAGTACTTGACTCTGGTGTTGTGATACTGTAGTAACGAGTATATATGTGTAGTATTGTCCAGTACTTGACTCTGGTGTTGTGATAGTGTAGTAACAAGTATATATGTGTAGTATTGTTCAGTACTTGACTCTGGTGTTGTGATAGTGTAGTAACAAGTATATATGTGTAGTATTGTCGAGTATTTGACTCTGGTGTTGTGATAGTGTAGTAACAAGGATATATGTGTAGTATTGTCGAGTATTTGACTCTGGTGTTGTGATAGTGTAGTAACAAGGATATATGTGTAGTATTGTCGAGTATTTGACTCTGGTGTTGTGATAGTGTAGTAACAAGGATATATGTATAGTATTGCCGAGTATTTGACTCTGGTGTTGTGATAGTGTAGTAACAAGGATATATGTATAGTATTGCCGAGTATTTGACTCTGGTGTTGTGATAGTGTAGTAACAAGGATATTTGTGTAGTATTGCCGTGTATTTGACTCTGGTGTTGTGATACTGTAGTAACAAGGATATATGTGTAGTATTGTCCAGTACTTGATTCTGGTCAACTGTTGAACAAAACTTTTCATTGAAATATTGACATTAAAAAAAGGTTTTAAGCCCCACCCACTGAAAACGCTTTTTTTTTTCTGGAGATGAAATCTTGTCGACCATAACCACACCCACTCTGCTGTGATTGGTCGAGCATGGAGGTCTGTCACCACGCATCATCAATCCAGGAAGTCTCCACCACCAAGGGACTCGTTGTATAAACAAAGCAGGCTTGTGATTACAGCTGGAGGAGGAGTGAAGCCATTATTACGCCATTATGGACTCTCGTAACCTCTCGTTCGCCCAGATTTCAGAGCGAACTTTAAAAAGTAATACGTTGAAAACATGGTCATGAGGAGGAACTTACTCTATCCATGAATTGCTTGCATGGATGTTAAAGTCGTGTCACTCTTTCGGCTGATTGTGACAGATTCCGAAAAATTGACATGGAGGCCACTGAGAGCTAAAAGGTTTTAAAAAGGCGGTAACTTGATAATATTTGAGCTACTGAGCTCGGATTAACTTTAAAATCTTCAGTGGAATAAGATAAAAGAAATGAGCCTTTTCTCTCTAATAATAACAAATCAGTTAAGATGCAAATGTAATAATCTGACCTTCATAGATGATTTATTTGTAACAAATAAGCTACACGAGCAGAAGAACCGTCTTAAAAAAAGGGAAATTATTGAGTTTTATATTAGGGCTTCACGATATATCGTATATCAATATATTGGCTTATGCGATATACATATCAAAAACATGTGATCATTTATAGTGTTTTATTGTATAAATCTATCATTTCTTAAATGCACACTTCGACCAATCGGTGTCACGTTCTGTAAAGTTGTCAATTTGTACTTCTATGTCTCGTTGTCGTTTACGTCTCCGTCTGTCTGTGAACTGTGCGGCGCAGCTTGATAGGCCTGGTTGCTATGGCGACATGTCTTGACGGCACGTTGACTCAGCTCAGTATATCCACGGAAGTAATACTAACTTATGATCTAGTCAAACACTAGTGATCGAGTTACTCGTCTCTTTCAACCTCCTTTGTTAAAGTGACATATCGTAAGAACTTTTCATCTCGTCTCAGTTGTTTTCTTATAAGATCGTGAACTTCCAAACAAACCTGTCCGTCTTCACCGTATGCTAACGAGCTAAGTTGTTAGCGTCATTTATATAGTGTTATGTGTGCGTCTTCACCGTATGCTAACGAGCTAAGTTGTTAGCGTCATTTATAAAGTGTTATGTGTGCGTCTTCACCGTATGCTAACGAGCTAAGTTGTTAGCGTCATTTATAAAGTGTTATGTGTGCGTCTTCACCGTATGCTAACGAGCTAAGTTGTTAGCGTCATTTATAAAGTGTTATGTGTGCGTCTTCACCGTATGCTAACGAGCTAAGTTGTTAGCGTCATTTATAAAGTGTTATGTGTGCGTCTTCACTGTATGCTAACGAGCTAAGTTGTTAGCGTCATTTCTAAAGTGTTATGTGTGCGTCTTCACCGTATGCTAACGAGCTCAGTTGTTAGCGTCATTTATAAAGTGTTATGTGTCCGTCTTAACCGTATGCTAACGAGCTAAGTTGTTAGCGTCATTTATAAAGTGTTATGTGTGCGTCTTCACCGTATGCTAACGAGCTAAGTTGTTAGCGTCATTTATAAAGTGTTATGTGTGCGTCTTCACCGTATGCTAACGAGCTAAGTTGTTAGCGTCATTTATAAAGTGTTATGTGTGCGTCTTCACCGTATGCTAACGAGCTAAGTTGTTAGCGTCATTTATAAAGTGTTATGTGTGCGTCTTCACCGTATGCTAACGAGCTAAGTTGTTAGCGTCATTTATAAAGTGTTATGTGTGCGTCTTCACCGTATGCTAACGAGCTAAGTTGTTAGCGTCATTTATAAAGTGTTATGTGTGCGTCTTCACCGTATGCTAACGAGCTAAGTTGTTAGCGTCATTTATAAAGTGTTATGTGTGCGTCTTCACCGTATGCTAACGAGCTAAGTTGTTAGCGTCATTTATAAAGTGTTATGTGTGCGTCTTCACCGTATGCTAACGAGCTAAGTTGTTAGCGTCATTTATAAAGTGTTATGTGTGCGTCTTCACCGTATGCTAACGAGCTAAGTTGTTAGCGTCATTTATAAAGTGTTATGTGTGCGTCTTCACCGTATGCTAACGAGCTAAGTTGTTAGCGTCATTTATATAGTGTTATGTGTGCGTCTTCACTGTATGCTAACGAGCTAAGTTGTTAGCGTCATTTATAAAGTGTTATGTGTGCGTCTTCACCGTATGCTAACGAGCTAAGTTGTTAGCGTCATTTATAAAGTGTTATGTGTGCATCTTCACCGTATGCTAACGAGCTAAGTTGTTAGCGTCATTTATAAAGTGTTATGTGTGCGTCTTCACTGTATGCTAACGAGCTAAGTTGTTAGCGTCATTTATAAAGTGTTATGTGTGCGTCTTCACCGTATGCTAACGAGCTAAGTTGTTAGCGTCATTTATAAAGTGTTATGTGTGCGTCTTCACCGTATGCTAACGAGCTAAGTTGTTAGCGTCATTTATAAAGTGTTATGTGTGCGTCTTCACCGTATGCTAACGAGCTAAGTTGTTAGCGTCATTTATAAAGTGTTATGTGTCCGTCTTCACCGTATGCTAACGAGCTAAGTTGTTAGCGTCATTTATAAAGTGTTATGTGTGCGTGTACAAGGAGGTGGATTTATTATTGATTTGGTGATATCGAGACGCGCCGGCGGCTCCTCTCTGATGTCGCTCAGTTTGGCGGGAAACCGATGCCCGCGAGATTGAGCGTTATAAGTGATATTTTTCTACCTGCGCAGAAATGAATGAAAGGGAAATATCGCATTGTTTTCCTTCTATACACTTGTAGAATATCGTCATATTTCCAATATCGTGCAGCAGTAGTTTATACGATATTATAATCGAATGAAAAAGTGACAAGTTAGCTTTGTTGCCAATATTGCTGTGACAGGGATTTGATGTCTGGCTGTTTCCACTGCTGTAACTTCACCTCCTGGTTTCCTCCCGACACTTGCGACTGAGCAACACTGTGACTCAGGATGTTGAGGCCGGCCAAGAAAGAAAAAAGGTGCAGCTCTACCTCCGAGGGATTGAATCATTTAAAACAGGATCAATAACAAAATGGCACAAATCCAAACTGGCAGCGTCAGACTCCGGAGTGAAGCTCCAGTGCTGTAGCTCAGCTCGTAAGTCAGACTTTAGGAAACGTGACGTGTTTTTCTGAGACGTTGGAGCTCGAGGATCACTTTGTGTTATTGCTGTGAAGCAACTGATGCGAGTCCATCGTTCATTTACGCTCGACGTCAGTGATTCAACGCGTTTTAACACCTTAAATACTTTAGATTGAATCACAGGTTCCTGGTCAACGTCAGAAAACATCTCTGGATCCGAAAACAACGACACGACAAAAAAACGAGCCTGAATTGTGTCGATAAAATGCAAGGACGGCGTTTATTTAACGCTTAAATTATAAAATAGTTAAGTGAGTAAATTAATAAGGATTAATTAAAAGGTTGTTAAAAACAAAATATTAGGTGTAATAAAGAATGATGCAATTAAAAAATGTTTTATATATTTTTTTACATTTATATACTTTGTATTTATACCAAAAAAAGTATGCTAAAAATAAAAATAATTCATAATTTATTTTTTTATTTAACATTTGTTCATTTGTGTGTTGCAATTCAACTTCTGGCCTCTAGGTGGCAGCAGTAAATATGTCATTTGCCATTTAAGCAACAATAAAATCGTGCGAGAACTATGTGACTGCTGAGGACAAGAGGATACAGTGACTCCAGCAGCTTTTAAAGCTGATGTTTGGACATATTTTGGTTTGAAAACAAATGAAAGCAGTTACTACTTGATCAATAGTCATGTGGTCTGTAAATACTACAACATCAGAGTCAAGTACTGGACAATACTACACATATATCATTGTTCCTTTATTATAATTATTTTATGGTTTATATTTCAATGTTTTTTGGTTTTTTTTAATATAAAATTAACACATTTTTATTTCCAATTAGGCACAAATATTCATGGCGCTTGTTCATTTTTGTGTTGCAATTAAACTTCCAGCCTCTACATGGCAGAATTCATTACATCCTGCACAGTTTAAGGAACATTTAAATCATGCAATGACTGAGAACAAGAGGATACACTCCACGCCCGGAAGCTTTTAAAGCTGATGATTGGACATCACAACACCAGAGTCAAGTACTCAACAATTCTACACATATATCCTTGTTACTACACTATCACAACACCAGAGTCAAATACTCAACAATACTACACATATATCCTTGTTACTACACTATCACAACACCAGAGTCAAGTACTGGACAGTACTACACATACTGTATTTACTTGTTACCACACTATCACAACACCAGAGTCAAGTACTGGACAATACTACACATATATCCTTGTTACTACACTATCACAACACCAGAGTCAAGTACTGGACAATACTATATATATATCCTTGTTCCTTTATTATAATTATTTTATGGTTTATATTTGAATAACTTTCTTTTTTTTAACATAAAATTAATAATTTTTTATTTACAATTAACTCTCAAATTTTCATGCCGTTTGTTCATTTTTGTGTTGAAATTAAACTTCAGGCCTCTAGATGGCAGAATTCATTACATCCTGCACAGTTAAAGGAAGATATAATTGTGCTGAGGACGAGAGGATACAGTGACTCCAGCAGCTTTTAAAGCTGATGTTTGGACATATTTTGGTTTGAAAACAAATGAAAGCAGTAACGACTTCGTCAAGAGTCATGTGGTCTGTAAATACTACAACACCAGAGTCAAGTACTGGACAATACTACACATATATCCTTACTACAGTATCACAATATATCACTATATATAGTATAATTGCCTGTGTATCATGACACGTATCAACAGATAGTTGACAATACACACATTTAAACCGCCACAACATTTTCAGTCAAAAGGCCAAATTTATAAACAGCATCACATTTGAAGTAAAACTCCCCAGTGAGTCGTAGTTATTACCAAGAGATCAATACTAGACGTGTGGCCTCAGCGAAGGTAAAGAGTCCAATATCTCGTCAATGCAAACGTGATGATCTTCAGCATCAAACCCTTCAGGACGACTTCAGAAAAGTCTCCTGGTTAACAGTTGGATTTTAAGTGAACAAAGTGCCGCGAAGTAAAAGCGGCAGTAATGGACAAACATCTGTAATGCAGCCTTTGATTACATCCTTTCTGAAGAGGCACTTTAGTGGATTGACCGGGGGGGGGGGGGGGGGGGGTATTACGTGGCATTAGCATTTCTATTCGCCACTGATGCTCCAGGATAAATCCTAATTTAGTGGTTCTTGCTGGTGTAAAGTGCTGAGCGAGCAGCTGTTTGATCCGCGGTGCCTTCGAGCCTCGAGTGTAGCACGAGCTCAAGCTAATGTGAAGTCGTGATGTTTGTAGCGTCTGATGAGGATCACGATGATGATGATGATGATGATGATGATGATGTTCTCACCTTGCTTTTGGAAGAGACGACTGTTGACGATCTCCGTCATCGACGTCACCTTCTGTTTCTGGAGGGTCTCGGGGGGGATGCAGGAGTAGAAGTCGTGAAGGAGCTCACTGTGGAAACAAAGAGTTTATCATGGAGATGTTTTTATCTTAGATGTAAATGAAACATCTTGTTTGATTATAGTTGAAAATTGTTTGATTTTAGTTGAACATTGTTTGATTCTAGTTTAAATAGTTTGATTCTAGTTGAAAATTGTTTGATTTTAGTTGAACATTGTTTTATTCTAGTTTAAATAGTTTGATTCTAGTTGAAAATTGATTGATTCTAGTTTAAATAGTTTGATTCTAGTTGAAAATTGTTTGATTTTAGTTGAAAATTGTTTGATTTTAGTTGAAAATTGTTTGATTCTAGTTAAAAATAGTTTGATTCTAGTTGAAAATTGTTTGATTCTAGTTGAAATTGTTTGAAAATAGTTGAAAATAGTTTGATTTTAGTTGAAAATTGTTTGATTCTAGTTTAAATAGTTTGATTCTAGTTGAAAATTGTTTGATTCTAGTTTAAATAGTTTGATTCTAGTTGAAAATTGTTTGATTTTAGTTGAAAATTGTTTGATTCTAGTTTAAATAGTTTGATTCTAGTTGAAAATAGTTTGATTCTAGTTGAAAATAGTTTGATTCTAGTTTAAATAGTTTGATTCTAGTTGAAAATAGTTTGATTCTAGTTGAAAATTGTTTGATTCTAGTTAAAATAGTTTGATTCTAGTTGAAAATTGTTTGATCTTAGTTGAAAATTGTTTGATTCTAGTTTAAATAGTTTGATTCTAGTTGAAAATTGTTTGATTCTAGTTAAATAGTTTGATTCTAGTTGAAAATTGTTTGATTCTAGTTTAAATAGTTTGATTCTAGTTTAAATAGTTTGATTCTAGTTGAAAATTGTTTGATTATAGTTGAAAATAGTTTGATTTTAGTTGAAAATAGTTTGATTTTAGTTGAAAATTGTTTGATTTTTTGGTAAAAGATTTTTGATTATAGTTTAAAATAGTTTGATTATAGTTGAAAATTGTTTGATTTTTGGTTAAAATAGTTTGATTATAGTTGAAAATAGTTTGATTATAGTTGAAAATAGTTTGATTATAGTTTAAAAGTGTTTGATTATAGTTGAAAATAGTTTGATTTTAGGTAAAAATAGTTTGATTATAGTTTAAAATTGTTTGATTTTAGGTAAAATAGTTTGATTATAGTTGAAAATTGTTCGATTCTTGTTTAAATTGTTTGAATATCGTTTAAATTGTTTGAATATCGTTTAAATTGTTTGATTATAGTTTAAATAGTTTGATTCTAGTTCAAATATCTAATTCTTCTTGACGTGCTGAGACTCAGAAACGTCATCTTTGAACAGGAAGTGTCTGGACTTCATCACTCAAAAGACAAAACTCTATTTGGTTGAACATCTTAAGACTGGATCGACTCAGGTGAGCTCAGGATCCAACAAAGAGCAGCTTTGAAGTCTCGACGCTCCACCATTACCATTCACGGCAACTTTCTCCAACCCTGAGGCGCTCCTGACCGACAACATTACCCAGACGTGTCTTTTAACTTCCATCTATAACCCTGTGTGTGTGTGTGTGTGTGTGTGTGTGTGTGTGTGTGTGTGTGTGTGTGTGTGTGTGTGTGTGTGTGTGTGTGTGTGTGTGTGTGTGTGTGTGTGTGTGTGTGTGTGTGTGTGTGTGTGTGTGTGTGTGTGTGTGTGTGTGTGTGTGTGTGTGTGTGTGTGTGTGTGTGTGTGTGTGTGTGTGTGTGTGTGTGTGTGTGTGTGTGTGTGTGTGTGTGTGTGTGTGTGTGTGTGTGTGTGTGTGTGTGTGTGTGTGTGTGTGTGTGTGTGTGTGTGTGTGTGTGTGTGTGTGTGTGTGTGTGTGTGTGTGTGTGTGTGTGTGTGTGTGTGTGTGTGTGTGTGTGTGTGTGTGTGTGTGTGTGTGTGTGTGTGTGTGTGTGTGTGTGTGTGTGTGTGTGTGTGTGTGTGTGTGTGTGTGTGTGTGTGTGTGTGTGTGTGTGTGTGTGTGTGTGTGTGTGTGTGTGTGTGTGTGTGTGTGTGTGTGTGTGTGTGTGTGTGTGTGTGTGTGTGTGTGTGTGTGTGTGTGTGTGTGTGTGTGTGTGTGTGTGTGTGTGTGTGTGTGTGTGTGTGTGTGTGTCTGTGTGTGTGTGTGTGAGCGTAGTCGACCCACGAGCCCAGAACGACGTCGAGGAAAAACAGCAAATAATTCATGAGCTGAAGGTGGAGGTTCGGCCGTGAACTGAAGCAGCAACAGTTGAAACCTTGAGAGTCTGGAGCGAGAGCCACGAGTCCAACATCTCTCATGAGTCTGAGGAGCAGCTTCAGTCAGAAGGTAAATATCATTTCACCGAGTCGCACTTCATTAGCTCAACACAAGATGATCTCCATCGTTGAGGGAGAAACAAAGTCTCAAAGTGTTCCAGGGTTTGACCTGTGATTGTGTGAAGAAATACTTGAATAATGAGAGTCTTTTAACTCTGTGTTTTTTAGTCTTTCCTTGATTTTAGAGCTTATTTCTTATCCATGTATTATGTATTGTGACTGATTACAGTTGAAAATATTTTATTTAAGTTGAAAATTATTTGATTTTAGTTGAAAATATTTGATTTAAGTTGAAAATATTTTATTTTAGTTGGAAATATTTGATTATAGTTGAAAATTGTTTGATTTTAGTTTAATCTTTTTTTATTCTAGTTAAAAATTGTTTGATTATAGTTGAAAATTGTTTGATTGTAGTTGAAAATTATTTGATTTTAGTTGAAAATATTTTATTTTAGTTGAAAATATTTTATTTTAGTTGAAAATTGTTTGATTTTAGTTGAACATATTTTATTTTAGTTGAAAATATTTTATTTTAGTTGAAAATAGTTTGATTTTAGTTGAAAATATTTTATTTTAGTTGAAAATATTTTATTTTAGTTGAAAATAGTTTGATTTTAGTTGAAAATTGTTTGATTGTAGTTGAAAATATTTTATTTGAGTTGAAAATTGTTTGATTTTAGTTGAAAATATTTTATTTTAGTTGAAAATATTTTATTTTAGTTGAAAATAGTTTGATTTTAGTTGAAAATTGTTTGATTGTAGTTGAAAATATTTTATTTTAGTTGAAAATTGTTTGATTTTAGTTGAAAATATTTTATTTTAGTTGAAAATATTTTATTTTAGTTGAAAATTGTTTGATTTTAGTTGAAAATATTTTATTTTAGTTGAAAATATTTTATTTTAGTTGAAAATAGTTTGATTTTAGTTGAAAATAGTTTGATTTTAGTTGAAAATATTTGATTTTAGTTGAAAATATTTTATTTTAGTTGAAAATAGTTTGATTTTAGTTAAAAATTGTTTGATTGTAGTTGAAAATATTTTATTTTAGTTGAAAATTGTTTGATTTTAGTTGAAAATATTTTATTTTAGTTGAAAATATTTTATTTTAGTTGAAAATTGTTTTATTTTAGTTGAAAATATTTTATTTTAGTTGAAAATATTTTATTTTACTTGAAAATTGTTTGATTTTAGTTGAAAATATTTTATTTTAGTTGAAAATATTTTATTTTAGTTGAAAATTGTTTGATTTTAGTTGAAAATTGTTTGATTGTAGTTGAAAATATTTTATTTTAGTTGAAAATTGTTTGAGTTTAGTTGAAAATATTTTATTTTAGTTGAAAATATTTTATTTTAGTTGAAAATATTTTATTTTAGTTGAAAATTGTTTGATTTTAGTTGAAAATATTTGATTTTAGTTGAAAATAGTTTGATTTTAGTTGAAAATTGTTTGATTATAGTTGAAAATATTTTATTTTAGTTGAAAATTGTTTGATTTTAGTTGAAAATATTTTATTTTAGTTGAAAATTGTTTGATTTTAGTTGAAAATATTTTATTTTAGTTGAAAATATTTTATTTTAGTTGAAAATTGTTTGATTGTAGTTGAAAATATTTTATTTTAGTTGAAAATATTTTATTTTAGTTGAAAATTGTTTGATTTTAGTTGACAATATTTTATTTTAGTTGAAAATATTTTATTTTAGTTGAAAATTGTTTGATTTTAGTTGAAAATATTTGATTTTAGTTGAAAATATTTTATTTTAGTTGAAAATTGTTTGATTTTAGTTGAAAATATTTTATTTTAGTTGAAAATTGTTTGATTTTAGTTGAAAATATTTTATTTTAGTTGAAAATATTTTATTTTAGTTGAAAATTGTTTGATTTTAGTTGAAAATATTTTATTTTAGTTGAAAATATTTTATTTTAGTTGAAAATTGTTTGATTTTAGTTGAAAATTGTTTGATTATAGTTGAAAATTGTTGGATTATTGTTGAAAATTGTTGGATTATAGTTGAAAATTGTTGGATTATAGTTGAAAATTGTTGGATTATTGTTGAAAATTGTTGGATTATTGTTGAAAATTGTTAGATTACAGTTGAAAATTGTTGGATTATAGTTGAAAATTGTTTGATTATAGTTAGAAATTGTTTGATTATAGTTGAAAATTGTTGGATTATAGTTGAAAATTGTTGGATTATAGTTGAAAATTGTTTGATTATAGTTGAAAATTGTTGTATTATAGTTGAAAATTGTTTGATTATAGTTAGAAATTGTTTGATTATAGTTGAAAATTGTTTGATTATAGTTGAAAATTGTTAGATTATAGTTGAAAATTGTTGTATTATAGTTGAAAATTGTTGGATTATAGTTGAAAATTGTTGGATTATAGTTGAAAATTGTTTGATTATAGTTAGAAATTGTTTGATTATAGTTGAAAATTGTTTGATTATAGTTGAAAATTGTTGTATTATAGTTGAAAATTGTTTGATTATAGTTGAAAATTGTTGTATTATAGTTGAAAATTGTTTGATTATAGTTGAAAATTGTTTGATTATAGTTAGAAATTGTTTGATTATAGTTGAAAATTGTTTGATTATAGTTGAAAATTGTTGTATTATAGTTGAAAATTGTTGGATTATAGTTGAAAATTGTTGTATTATAGTTGAAAATTGTTTGATTATAGTTGAAAATTGTTTGATTATAGTTAGAAATTGTTTGATTATAGTTGAAAATTGTTTGATTATAGTTGAAAATTGTTGTATTATAGTTGAAAATTGTTGGATTACAGTTGAAAATATTTGATTATTATTTACAATAATCATTCAAATATTCACAGTGTTTGTTCATTTTTTTGTTGCAATTACGATTTCGGCCACTAGATGGCAGCAGTCATTATGTCCTCCGCAGCTAAAAAAACAAAGAAATAATCTAATATATGATTTTCTTTTTTTCATATTAGATCCTGCCGATGACTGAGGACGAGAGGATACAGTGGACTTCAGAAAACAAATGAAAACAGTTACGACTTCGTCACGAGTCATGTGGTCTGTAAATACTACAACACCAGAGTCAAGTACTGGACAATACTACACATATATCCTTGTTACTACACTATCACAACACCAGAGTCAAGTACTGGACAATACTACACATATATACTTGTTACTACACTATCACAACACCAGAGTCAAGTACTGGACAATACTACAAATAAATACTTGTTACTACAGTGTCATGATATATAACTATGTATTGTACCGTTGACTCTTTATCCTGATGTGTATCGTATCAACAGATTTTTGCTATTACGTCCGTTAAATCTAAAGGAACAATGAAATTCTGCGAAATCCTGGGGATGACTGAGGACGAGAGGATACAGTGACTTCAGCAGCTTTTAAAGCTGATGTTTGGACATATTTTGGTTTGAAAACAAATGAAAGCAGTTACGACTTCGTCAAGAGTCATGTGGTCTGTAAATACTACAACACCAGAGTCAAGTACTGGACAATACTACACATATATACTTGTTACTACACTATCACAATATATCGTATTGTTGCACCTGTATCCTGATACGCATCGTAACAGATTCTAGAAAATACAAACCTCTTCAGTTATTCCATATTAAACCACAATAATTGTGAATATCAAACCCAGCGAGCGAGTACACAAGGTCACAACAAGGTTGTGTATCCGTGACACACATGTTTAAAATACTTTAAATCTGGAACTTTAGGGGATTTAAACAGAGAAGACAAAACAGCTGCTGCAGCTCTGTCTGGGACTAACAATGTGTGTGTGTTTGCGTGTGTATGTGTGTATGTGTGTTCGCGAGTTTGCGTGTTTGCGCGCGTGTTTGCGTGTGTGTGTGTGTGTGAGTGTGTGTGTGTGTGAGTGTGTGTGTGTGTATCGGAGTGTGTGTGTGTGTGTGTGTGTGTGTGTGTGTGTGTGTGTGTGTGTGTGTGTGTGTGTGTGTGTGTGTGTGTGTGTGTGTGTGTGTGTGTGTGTGTGTGTGTGTGTGTGTGTGTGTGTGTGTGTGTGTGTGTGTGTGTGTGTGTGTGTGTGTGTGTGCTAACCTCAGTAGTTTTGCATCAAACACTTTCTCAACGTCGTGAAGAACTGCTGGCAGGTACTTCAGAGCTGCAACCTAAACACAAAAAACAAAACTAAATCAGAAACACTTGGTTGTGAGGTGAAGCAAAGGTGAGCTAAAATAAACTGCATTCAAAATGTATCAAAATGATTCTTAAGATATAATATATAATATTAATGTGACTAAAATCTACTATTAATTATAGTTGAAAATTGTTTGGTTAAAGTTGAAAATTGTTTGACTTTAGTTGAAAATTGTTTGATTTTAGTTGAAAATTGTTTGATTATAGTTGAAAATTGTTGGATTATAGTTGAAAATTGTTTGATTATAGTTGAAAATTGTTGGATTATAGTTGAAAATTGTTTGGTTAAAGTTGAAAATTGTTTGATTATAGTTGAAAATTGTTTGATTATAATTGAAAATTGTTTGATTATAGTTGAAAATTGTTGGATTCTAGTTGAAAATTGTTTGATTCTAGTTGAAAATTGTTTGATTATAGTTGAAAATTGTTGATTTTAGTTGAAAATGATTTGATTACAGTTGAAAATTGTTTGATTTTAGTTGAAAATTGTTTGATTATAGTTGAAAATTGTTTGATTATAGTTGAAAATTGTTTGATTATAGTTGAAAATTGTTTGATTATAGTTGAAACTTGTTGGATTATAGTTGAAAATTGTTTGATTCTAGTTGAAAATTGTTTGATTATAGTTGAAAATTGTTGATTTTAGTTGAAAATGATTTGATTACAGTTGAAAATTGTTTGATTTTAGTTGAAAATTGTTGGATTATAGTTGAAAATTGTTTGATTATAGTTGAAAATTGTCTGATTGTAGTTGAAAATTGTTTGATTATAGTTGAAAATTGTTTGATTATAGTTGAATATTGTTTGATTATAGTTGAAAATTGTTTGATTATAGTTGAAAATTGTTTAATTATAGTTGAAAATTGTTTAATTATAGTTGAAAATTGTTTGATTATAGTTGAAAATTGTTTAATTATAGTTGAAAATTGTTTGATTATAGTTGAAAATTGTTTGATTATAGTTGAAAATTGTTGGATTATAGTTGAAAATTGTTTGATTATAGTCGAATGATGAATATTAAAAAAAAAAAAGTTCATTATAAATAGTTTAACGTCAGAAACACTTTTACGATAATAAAAAATAATCATATTTTATTCTCATAATATCAATAATTAATACACATTTATCAAACAGTAAAAGCACGAACATGAACTGCAAATCTCTGCTTGGATTGATAAGAATGAACTCATGACATATGAATAAGGAGCAGCGCAGGACGAGCCCGGGTCATATTTACCCGCAGCAGCAGCGTGGTGGTGAAGTGTGTCTTCATCAGGCTGTTGATGGACTCGAACAATTGTCTCAGAGAGTTTTCGAAATCCGTCTGTTCTTTCCCTTCGTACAACCTGAACACACATGACAACACATGACATCTGTGGATCAACTCAATAACTTATAGACGTTTGGAGAAAAACACTTTGATTTACTAGTTGCTGGTTCAACGCCAGTGAGTTAGCATATATCAGTTAGCATTGAGCTAGCAAGTCATTCAATCCACTCACTAGTGTTTTTTTAGTTATATAATGTCGTATATACTGAATAAAATGTCCTTTTCTTTGGCTGTGTTTTTTTTATTTATTTTATTGACATACATTCAACTGTGACCAAGAGACAGAACAATAATCACAGTTTAAAGTATTTTGTGTATCTTGTGGTGAGAAAAAACGTCTTTTTAATAGTCAATGACAAGTTAGTTATTCTTATCTTATCTTTGAAAAATTGCTGGGTTACAGTTGAAAATTGTTGGGTTACAGTTGAAAATTGTTGGATTATAGTTGAAAATTGTTGGATTATAGTTGAAAATTGTTGGATTATAGTTGAAAATGGTTGAATTATAGTTGAAAATTGTTAGATTAAAGTTGAAAATTGTTGGATTATAGTTGAAAATTGTTGGATTATAGTTGAAAATTGTTGGATTATTGTTGAAAATTGTTGGATTATTGTTGAAAATTGTTAGATTACAGTTGAAAATTGTTTGATTATAGTTGAAAATTGTTGTATTATAGTTGAAAATTGTTGGATTATAGTTAAAAATTGTTTTATTTAAATTGAAAATTGTTTTATTAAAGTTGAAAACTGTTTGATTAGTTGAAAAATATGTCACCATATGAGCATAAACATTAATCTACTTTGATGATCAACCATTAAGCTTATTAAGGACAATAAAGGAAATAACGAATAAATTAAAAACATGAATAAAAACTGATGTCATTTATTTTTTGGGACATTTTGATACATTTAGTTCTGATTTGATTTTTCTCAATTTGCTTTGTACACAAACTTATTTATTTATATCTTTTGACTTTAATTACATTTTACCATGACTAATGTATTCAGTTATTTCAACATGTATTCAATCATGTATTTATACATTTTTTGGTATTTTATTTATTTGCTCATTTCGTTGGCAGAATTAAAACAACCATAAACTTTCAGAACCTCACGCAGCAGTTTTTAATTATGATGTTTCTCTGAGTGCAGCGCGGAGGATTAGCATGTAGCACATGTAGCATGTGGGGGGGACGGATTAGGGCGCGACACACAAGAGGTATTATGACCAGACTCTACTCTGTCGAGTCACGAGGACCCTCGCAATGCCACGAATAATCCGAGTGCAGAGGATGATGATGATGATGATGATGATGATGATGATGTACATTAATGGTACATGAAGGTACATGACTTAGAAACTCATGCTTTTAGAAGCATTTATTGGTTAAAGAGACGTGACAACAATATCACGGGAGGACGAGAGAGAAACACAAATATTTTAAAAACATATATATTATACTATGTGTTAAAGGAAAAGTATGTTGTATGACAAGTTACTTATAATCATTTTATTGTGTTATTGTATTATAATAAATGATGGATTAAAAGTAATGTTCTGTTGAAAAGATCACGTTTGTCAGGCTTTTACAAAAAAAATGTGTTTTTACACAAACACAAGGGATACCTAAAGCACATTTGTTTTCATCATTCCGGGTCCCCTTGACCCAGAGACAACCCAAGGGATACCTCAAACACATTTGTTTTCGACCTTACGGGTCACCTTGACCCAGAGAAAACACAAGGGATACCTCAAACACATTTGTTTTCATCCCTTAGGGTCACCTTGACCCAAAGAAAACACAAGGGATACCTCAAACACATTTGTTTTCATCCCTTAGGGTCACCTTGACCTAGAGACAACACAAGGGATACCTCAAACACATTTCTTTTCGACCTTCCGTATCACCTTGACCCATAGACAACTCAAGGGATACCTCAAACACATTTCTTTTCGACCTTCCGTATCACCTTGACCCATAGACAACTCAAGGGATACCTCAAACACATTTCTTTTCGACCTTCCGTGTCACCTTGACCCATAGACAACTCAAGGGATACCTCAAACACATACGTGTTTTTTCAACTATAACACCTTTTAAAACAATTAAATCACAATTATACATTTATTTTAACATCTTCTATTTCACACTAAAGGTATGGAACATGATTTGAGCTACAACTCCCTTTCTTCAGACTCTCCCCTGAAGCCAGAGCTCAACTTATACAAGCTTTTGTTCCTGATGATTCATGATGTTCACGTCACAGCATCAGGAAACTAAAGCAGTGGAATTTAAAAGACAGATGTGTATCAATGTGTTTAGTTCTCTTTAAAAACCAAAGAAGAAGAAGCAACAACATCTTCTTCTTCACCTTGAATCCAGTGAACTTCAGTTCAAGATCCATTAATGTTGATCGTGTTCATCTTGATTCTACGTTAATTCAGTTTAATAACAATATGGTTCGTCCACCGATGTTTGAAGGACGAGTCGAGCTCTGATGAGCAGCAGGTGTGTGTGTGTGTGTGTGTGTGTGTGTGTGTGTGTGTGTGTGTGTGTGTGTGTGTGTGTGTGTGTGTGTGTGTGTGTGTGTGTGTGTGTGTGTGTGTGTGTGTGTGTGTGTGTGCTGCAGCCTTGGATGAAGTGATTGTTACGACGTCACATGAACTCGTTGAGCTGCAGACACGAGTCTGAGAAACTATAGACGAGCGTTTAAGAGAAACTTATACTTCACTCATATATATATATATATATATATATATACACATCCATCCATCCATCTATATATATCCATCCATCAATCCATACATATATATATATATACATCCATCCATCCATCCATATACATCCATCCATCCATCCATCCATATATATATACATCCATCCATCCATATATATACATCCATCCATCCATATATATATACATCCATCCATATATATACATCCATCCATATATATACATCCATCCATCCATATATATACATCCATCCATCCATATATATACATCCATCCATCCATCCATCCATCTATATACATCCATCCATCCATCCATCAATATACATCCATCCATCCATCCATATATATACATCCATCCATCCATATATATACATTCATCCATCCATCCATATATATACATCCATCCATCCATCCATATATATACATCCATCCATCCATCCATATATATACATCCATCCATCCATCCATATATATACATCCATCCATCCATCCATATATATACATCCATCCATCCATCCATCCATCCATCCATCCATATACCCATCTATATACATCCATCCATCCATATATATACATCCATCCATCCATATATATACATCCATCCATCCATATATATATACATCCATCCATCCATCCATATATATACATCCATCCATATATATACATCCATCCATCCATCCATATACATACATCCATACATATATATATACATACATCCATACATATATATACATCCATCCATCCATATATATACATCCATCCATCCATATATATATATATACATCCATCCATATATATATATATACATCCATCTATATATATACATACATCCATCCATCTATATACATCCATCCATCCATCCATCTATATACATCCATCCATCCATATATACATCCATCCATCCATATATATATATACATCCATCCATCCATATATATATATACATCCATCCATCTATATACATCCATCCATCCATCCATATATATATACATCCATCCATCCATCCATATATATATACATCCATCCATCCATCCATCTATATACATCCATCCATCCATCTATATACATCCATCCATTCATATATATATACATCCATCCATCCATCCATATATATACATCCATCCATCCATCCATATATATACATCCATCCATCCATCCATATATATACATCCATCCATCCATCCATATATATACATCCATCCATCCATCCATATACATCCATCCATCCATCCATCTATATACATCCATCCATCCATATATATATACATCCATCCATCCATCCATATATACATCCATCCATCTATATACATCCATCCATCCATCCATATATATATACATCCATCCATCCATCTATATACATCCATCCATCCTTCCATCCATATACATCCATCCATCCATCCATATACATCCATCCATCCATCCATCCATATATATATACATCCATCCATCCATCTATATACATCCATCCATCCTTCCATCCATATACATCCATCCATCCTTCCATCCATATACATCCATCCATAAACATCCATCCATCCATATACATCCATCCATCTATCCATCCATCCATGCATCCATCCATCCATCCATCCACGTGAAGAGCAACACCATAGATCCAGTGAACAGCATCAGACTCTGTCAACTTGATCTCATCAAAGACAACAATGACCTTGTGACCTCTGAGCAGTGATGTCGTCCACACGTCCGTCAAAGAAACCACAGACACTTTGAGGATAAAGGACGAGACGTTCATAGCATGATGGACTTCAATGAGGCCTCAGGACGTGTTTGAGTCTCTGGACCTTCATGGTTCTGCTGGTTCAGCAGGAATTTAACTTTCATCTGGACTTTATCATCAACAACTAATACACAACATTGAGTCTCATGTCACAGAGCATTACATTGTGAGTCTGTGTGTGTGACTGTGTGTGTGTGTATGTGTATGTGTGTGTTTGTGTGTGTGAGTGACTGTATGTGCGTGTGTGTCTGTGTGTGTCATAGTGCGTGTCTTTGTGTCCGTCTTTGTTTGTCTCTGCGTGTGAATCTTTTTGTGCGTCTGTGTCTGCGTGTGTGTTTGTGGGTGTTTAGGTGTGTGTCTCTCTGTTTGTATGATTGTGTGTGTCCTTCTGTCTGTGTGTGTGTGTTTGTGTCTCTGTGTGTGTCTCTGTGTGTGCATGTCCGTCTGTGTCTGTGTTTGTTTGTTTGTTTGTATGACTGTGTGTGTGTGTCCTTTTGTCTATGTGTGTTTGCAACTGTGTGTGTGTCTCTGTGTGTGTGTCTCTGTGTGTGTGTGTCCCTCTGTGTCCATGTCTGTGTTTGATTGTTTGTGTGTGTCTCTGTGTGTCTGTGTGTCTGTCTTCGTTTGTTTCTCTGTGTGCGTCTCCTTTTGTGTGTCTGTCTCTCTGTGTGTCTCTGTGTGTGTTTGTGGGTGTTTATGTGTCTGGGTGTGTGTCCCAGATGTGCTTGTGTTGCATTTCATTCTTGTATAGATTTCTCTCCATCTTTTCCTCCTCGAGTCTCGTAGACTAATGTGTTTTATAAAACTTCTACAGTAATATTGATGACGTGCAGATTATTCGATTATTAAAAGTAGATTTCGTGAATAAACTTTTAAGAACTTTTGAACGGATTTCCCTTCGGACCAGCTTCATCCTCCTGGACACGCCACAAGTACACAACCAATAAAAACAACTTTTTATGAAAGAGGCTCCAGACTAACATCTCGCAGTTTAAAAAAATCAATATTGTGAAGAAATTCTATTCATTTAATATTTGATGATTTTACTTTAATGAGTTGTGGATTTTATAAAAGCAGTTCTTTCACTCGAGTCCAAATGAATCCTTGAAATCCATGAAAATATTGAGTTTAACGTTTCAAATGTTGAAACTTTTAATCTTTTTATTGACATTTTTTAAACGTATTGAGTTTTCAATACTGTTGGTTTAGAGTTGCTATGATGAATTGAATGTCGTCATGTGATCGTCTGCTCGTCACATGATTGGCTGAAAGTAGCTCTTCTAGTAACGTCTGGAGTCACTGTTACACCAACATTTATATATTGAATTTAAAAGGATACAAATTTAAAAATATTAAATTCTTTAAATGCATTGTTGGATTATTGGAGTTACGATCAAAATATATGTGAAAAATTCATTTTATTTTAATTTTTTTCAATCATACAAAAAAAGCTCAACCTTGCAATATAGAAATAATTGAATTTAATTATTCGCCAAAAAATAATTAAATGATTAAAAAAAAAAAGGTTTGAAATGTTTAATGCAAGCATTCAATAGTTTGATGACACTGAGATTCAAGATTCAAACAGAACAAACTACATTTTTGCGCGACATAATGAAAACAAATGTGTTTGTGGTATCCCTTGTGTTGTCGCTGGGTCAAGGTGACCCAGAGGGATGAAAACAAATGTGTTTCAGTTTTATATTCTCCAAATGATGATAACTTTTCTGTATTTATACTGTAGATTTTTACTGTGTTAGCTCTAGTTTTATAATTCAATAATAAATATATAAAATATTGATTTTCTGCCTCTGACTTAGTTTTAATTTGGCGAGTAACGATCTTCAATAAAGGTCTTCGACCCCTGGCCTTGAATCACAACTACAAAAGCATCCGAATGACAATAATATGGTTGTTTATCCAGTTATTAGTAGTAAGTAAGTAAGTTAAGGTTATTTGTAAATATCTTTCTAGACCAGGGTCACAAGTGCTTGAACAATCAAAAACAATACACAGTTAAAATATATACTTCAAAAGATCAAGATAACATCGAGACAAACACAGGAATCCCAGAACATCAGGGAAAAGCACGAATAAAAATGTCTTAAGATGTTTCCTGAAGGAGTCAGTAGAAAATGTCAGGGGAAATGTAAGTTCTTCTACTAGAACGGCTCAGAATTCTCGCTGCAGAGTTTTGTATGAACTGCAGGCGAGACACATCCTTCTTGTTTAGACATGAAAATAAACTGTTACAATAGTATAAACGACACAAACACATGGATAATAAGATCATGTTTTCTCAGTTTTCTGCAGGGTTGAACTAGAGACATGTCTTTGAGCCTGAGAAACCTGGGTGTTGTATTTGACAGTCATGATCAAGAACGCTCAAGTGAGTCTCTGTAAACACTGCAGCCTTTTCATCCACCGCTGAAGAAGATTTTACAACGTAACCAAGTGAGCGTTGGGGAAACATCGTGTCACAGGCGGATGATGTCGACACAAGTCATTAAAGGTTCCAAGAATCCACCCGCGCTCAAAAACATATCAATAAAACAAGTGAAAGAGTTTCCGCCGTAAACAAATCACTCGGAGATGAAGCGTCAGACGTTTCTATTTCCAAACCAAGTCGGCAGGTTAGAGATGAAAAAAGTCTAATTGGGATGAACTTGTCAGCGAGTCGTGGTGACCTACTTCAACATAATGATGTCCAGTGGCGAGGAAAGTGGACCCGAGGGAGTCTCGAGCAAAGGAACAATCGGGAAATTCCCCTTTTCTTGCACCTTCATTAGCTGTCGAGACCATTGGACTCTTCTCTGAGATTGTTGATCTTCTGAGATCATTCCAGGTGTGAAGAGAGATTCCTACGCTCAAGGTGACGAATCCTATCAAAACCTTTGGGGGAAATATATAAAAAAAGGATCCCTGGCTTCTTGAAAGGCTAAACTTTAACATGTGATATAATTAAAGTGCGGATCATCCGAGGACGACTCACCGCCAAGACGTTGAAATGCAACTAATTGGTTCCACGTGACACGACGCCTGTTCAAACATCGACCCGTGATTACACTGTAGTTAGACTCACATGTTTGAATCCTAGTTATTACTGGAGATGGTGCTTGGATCGGAGAGCGTTCGAACGCAGCTGCCAGAATGTGAAATAAAAAGATCATTTAAACCTCCATTAACCTCACCCTGTCCTCGAGACACTCTTTTTTATTTCAAAACATCCTTTGACGTTAACTTTTACTTGTGTGTGTTTTCATGCGGCTGACGGAGCGCGAGTTTCAACGTCGGGGACAGTATTTAATGATGCGTGGGGGGGGAAATTAAACTTTGATCTGAAGCTCTTGATCAAAATATGATGTGTCTCAAATCAAATACTTCTCTTAGTGCACTGGAGGTTAGTATGCATCAGGATAGTGTACGTACTAACTAGTAACTAATTCTCCACGGATAGTATGACTCAAATCAAACTCTGCTGCTACACACTAACAGGAAATGACGCGACAGCTTCTTCTTCTACTACTATTTAACGATGACTTCAACCAGCTGTAGGAACACTAGCGACACCTGCTGGCAGCACGTTTGGTTTGGATCAAGAAATATGAGAAACCAAATATTTAAGCCGCAGTGAAGACGTGTCGTCCTCCTGCTGCTGCTGAAAATACACCTGTAAGTGTATAAATATATATATATATACATATATATATGACGTAACTTCTGTTTACAATATCAACGTCACTAAGATGAAGTCGTTTAGGGCAGAAAGTATTCGATCCATACTCAGTTTTGTGGGCGTTTTAGTGACAATTTAGTGTGTATGAAGCACTTCATTTCACATACTAAGAATTGAGACGCACTTATGCACTAAAAATACTACGTTTAAGTACACAAGTATGTGATTTGAGACACAGCTCTTTCTCATCGTCATGTGACACACGTGCAAAGACGTGACATTGTTTATTGGTCTGTATTTTGGCAGCGTATCCGAGGGTTCGGGGGTCACGAGGGCAGTCATCCAAAAAATAAGAGGCTCTCTCACAAAACGGCTCTTCCCCCGAGATGGACCGAGGCGTTTCCAAGGCAACGCGGAGACATCATTTCTGCATTCTAACCCGGGGGCCTCGCCCCGGGGCATCCGCCCAGTCGTGGAGGATTCCCGGCACTGCAACTGGCTTCTCACACCGAGCCACACAATCTTTGTTCCGTCAAATACACAAAGATTGTGAGTAAAAAGAATGTCGAGGAGAGAGGCGAGGGACACCCTGGACAGGATGCCAACCTAACACAGGTCACACGTAAACAATTATTTCCTCACACTTCACAGCTATTGAACTAGTTATCGAATAATAATTGTATGTTTTTTTAAGTATAGGGGGAGGAAACCAGAGTGCGAGGCAGAAACAAGACGTCAACAGACCTCTACGACTTTAACCGCGACAGCAGCCAGAATCCCAAATATTAATCAAAACAACGCCAGTTAATTGATGAACAAAGTGATTATCAGAGGTTAATTAGAAGCTTGTAAATCATTTTTCTTCATTAGCAGATAATCGTCCTCGTCTCCGATGTCGAACGGAAATAAGAAGGAATTCAATCAAACCACGTTATTTCAGGGGTTGTTCGAGGGCATGCGAGGAAGACGAGGGGAAGGACGGAAGAGTAATGATCAACACGTATATTTGTGTCCTTGAAATGCAACATCTACTTCGCTGCGATACTATAAAGTTGTTTGGATGCGATTTTTTAATTTTTAATGAGTCTTCATTTTGCGTCCAAAATATAAATGAAAGACGATAAGTTTGAGAGTTTGTCAACATAAAACTTCAACGTTTAGGTATCTAGAGTCAATAAAGTGTATTTATGATGTTCTGAGCCCGTGAATCACTGCGACTTCCTTCAAGTATCATTAATTTGTTATGGTATTAAACTAAGCACAGAGACCCTGGGCTCATTCTTAAGCTCTCCAAGGGCGGGATACAGGGTCAGGCCCGGGTTATTAACCCTCTAGAGAGCTATAGACGACCTTAACTGGCTCCTTTTCAATGTGGACGAAGTTTATCTTGAGACACACAGTGTCAGGTTAGAAATCCAACTTAACGCTTTTACTTAAACAAGGAATAGAAATCAGATCTGGTTTAAGTTAAACATTTTACTTGTATACAAGTGAGAGAGAATAACGCAGAGTTTACATGTCGGTCCAAATCCTTTTTGAAGCACAGAGCTGTTAGTTCGCTGTTATATTTTCATCACAGTTGCACAATCCATGAATTATTTTACACCATATGTTACTCCTTCAGATATCGTACTTTGCATAAAGACTTCTCCAATCCTCCTGTATTTTCTGACAAAAGCAGTATTACAATTATAATAATCTTATATTTGGTTAAGTAAGTATTTCATTAACACACTCAGGACTTCCCCATCACAAAGTCACAAATTAGTACCGGAATGTTTCCCTTTAGTCCAGTTCCTGACCCTCAAGACTGTAGAGTAGAAATACTGATAAGGAGATTAAAGGGTTGATCTATTGGTCACACATTCTATCCTGGCTACAGAATCTTAAAGTTGTTTTTTGTTTTTGCAAGAGTCATTATTTAAGCCAACGATTCATTATGTGAGGCAACAATAACATGTACTGCTAATGGATTCACAGGAAGTTAGGAATTTCTAACCATTTGATATTAAACAAACTGCTTAATCCAAAATATGTTTTTTCAATCCCAGAAGAATAAATTATATCTTGCTTCAGCTCAACTTTCGTGATGAAACTTAGCATAAAAGCTAAAACAGCTAACATGAGAACAACAAACGTGTTGTGACATAGAAAGTAACCGAATGGTTTCGCCAACACTTACTGGGAGTAGAGCATGCGAGAACGGACGATGAACTTGAAGATGTACTCCAGGGATTTGAGGGTCCGGAGGATGGACTCGCACTGTTCCCCTCGGCTGGACACGTCCAGATACCTCTTCAGAACCGTCATCAGTTTCCTGAGAGATAAAGTTGAAGAGATAAACAATATCGCTAGAGTCACCCAGACTTATCCAGCTTGTCGCACAAGTTCAAGGGTTAACATGAAACTTCATTTTTCACTTGTTCGGAGCAGAAATAAAGAGCAAAGGATGAAGAAAAGAAGACGAGAAGTCACTGCACCAAACTCTTCAGATATAATCCATTGACAAATTGATTCATTCATTTTCTACCGCTTTATCACTCGTGGGGGTCGCGGGGAGACTGGAGTCTATCCCAGTTTCATAGGGCGAGAGGCAGGGGACACCCTGGACAGGATGCCAGTCTGTCACAGGGCACACAGAGACAGACAACCATTCACACACACACTCATACCTATGGACAATTTCCCAAAGTTCTCAATTAAACTCTGTATGTTTTTGGACTGTCGGAGGAAACTGGAGTGCCCGGAGTAAACCCAGGCAACACACGGGGAGAACATACTAACTCCACACAGGAAGAGCACAATTTGGCTTGGCCTGGATGCGAACCAGCAACCTTCTTGCTGCAAGGCGACCACGCTAAGCACTGATTCGTATTTTTTAAATACATTTAGATTTTTCATGTTTAAATCCTTTTTAATGGGTTTTTTTCCACATATAGAAAACTATAAAGAGTTTAATTGTTATCTTCTGTGTTATTTTTTTTTTTCGGGAATTGGTTTGAAGAGCTTTCCAGTGTGTCCTCAAACCTTTTCCACCACGGTAAAATGAACCGCGACCTCGGAGCAATAGTCGCGAGAAACTATTCAAATAATCTGCTGCGGTTGAGTTTCTGACCTCAGAGATATATATACGTAGTTTAATATCATCTTCCCTCGTTTCTCTCTCTTCCGGAGAGTTCCCCTCCATGTTCTCTCAGTTTACTTTCTTCTTTGAACGTCTGCGTGGAGATAAAGGAGGAACGAGTTCAGCCAGAGTTGAGGAACGACACGAGTCGGAAGACGGACGTTTCATCTCCATCGCGCCAGAAGAATTCAAATAAATGATCTGAATATCGAGTTCAAACCACATCTTCTGAGTTCATTCAACGACTCCGTCTTTTTACGAAGAAACGATTGACAAAAACCTTGAATAAGTGTGGGGATGGTTTTTCAAGGAGGTTTTACATCAGGGAACGAACGACAAAGACGTGTTGAAAAACTAACTTCAATCATTCAGTTTGACACGGACCGTGTTTTCAAAGAACGTACTTGTAGGCCAAGGTGGCGCTGAAGTGCTGCTTGATGTAGGCCTCCAGCACCGTGTTGAAATGCTGGAACTTCCTGTCGGCGATGAGGCTGACGATGTATATCTGTGAGGCGAGAAGATGAAGGGAACACGGACGGGAAAGAAAAAGAGTAGAAGTCGGATGTAATAGCGTACCAGGGCGTCGAAGACCAGGATGTCGTAGTCGTCGGTCTGAGAATGTTCCATCATGATGTTGAAGAGAGCGTCCAGAGTGTCCTGCAGGAACTGAGGAGATCCAAGAAGGTCGTGGGTTCGTCATTCTTCTAGATTAACATCAAGGCTTCGCTCACCTTCACCACTTCTTCTCCGTCGATGCTCTTAAGATTCTCCAGGTTTTCCTTGAGGAGTTCTGGACGAGTCCTCCATTTGAGAAGACCCAGGAGTCCCACTAGAGGAAAGGAAAACAAACCCTTCTTCTGTTTATTCATTAAATGAGATGGTGGGCTCATCCCAGCCACTCGGGGGCTAAGGCGGACCATCAACTCACCATTGATTTTTGGTCCCACAACCAACAGATAAACGAGTATTTCAACACACTTTCCAAATCATCTTTGATCGTCGTGTCCAAGAATCCATCTTTTTTTTTACTCTTTTTATAGATTTTTATTTTCCATTTCACACAATTTTCATAATAAAATAAATATATATATATATACAGTATTATGTATATACATTTTCATGTATCAGACTTTTATACCTGTACGTATAGTAGAATGTACGAACCTTTACTCAATGGCGGAATGTACCATTTTTCAAGTTTTACCACTTGAACTTTTGACCACTTCCTGTATGCTTTTATTGTGTCATGGTACTTCCTGTTTTAAACCAGAGTTCCTGTGTTTAAACCGAACATTTTGAGCCCTTTTTTTGTATTTCTGGATCATTTTTCCCCTTGATTTTGTGTCTTGTATTCTTTCTTTCCATTGTTTTTATATAAAACTATACATTTGTTTTTATTTCCTAATGTCCTCTGGTGTTTACTTCTGATCCTGGGTCTGTTTCGAGTATGGAATAATCAGGTCAGTGACTGAGAGTTAAAGTTGATTTTTCAAAATGTAAAATGTACAGACAATAATTGGCCTCTTATCTGAAACATTTAAGTAATTTAGGTTAATATTTGACTGGTAACGGGGTTTCCTAGCAACCGAGATATTCCAGAGGGAGTTGACAAAATGGACTCCGTGGCGAGCGATGACTCCTGTGGGACGGAATCAACCGAATGTCGGCAAGATTTATTAAATTCCGACTTTAATTTTATCGATTCTATAATGACAACTTGAATTAATTTTTGTTTTTTAAATATATTTCGATTTTATTTTATTAATAATTAGTCTTACTACGAATAGATTTTAATATTCCAAATTCAAATAATAAAAAAAAAAAATCTCCAAATTCTACAACATATGTTGGTGTAATATCTTACCAGACCAAACCAATCGAGGTGGTACTGTCTGGAGTCACTATTATACGCAAGTTTTTTTCAATTCATTTAAAGGGAGATTATTGGAAAATATATTGAATTAAGAAGATAAATTAGAATATCAAACAATGTCTAATAATTACATTTAAATTTGAAAATATAGTAATTTACTATTAAATTGTTTAAAATAAAGTTGTTTTCCCCCTGCTGGTGGGTTTACTCCGGGCACTCTGGTTTCCTCCCACAGTCCAAAAACATACAGAGGTTGATTGAGAACTTGTGGGGAAATTGTCCGTAGGTATGAGTGTGTGTGTGAATGGTTGTCTGTCTTTGTGTGCCCTGGGACAGACTGGTGTCCTGTCCAGGGTGTCCCCTGCCTCTCGCCCAATGAAACTGGGATAGACTCAAGTCTCCCTGTGACCCCCATAAAGGGATAAAGCGGTAAAAAATGAATGGATAAATATTTAAAATAAATTCAAGTTTTCGATTTAGAAATTATTAGATCAAATTATTCATTCAATGCTTCAAAAATAACCACTTTTCAATAAAAAAAGGTAAGTTTCAAGAATTTAGAACGATTGAATTAAAATAATTACGCTGATATACTTCCATAGGATTCTAGATTTTTCTTAATTTAAATGATAAACATCATCAAAGGGCATCTGCGACACGTTGAACTGTGAACTCACGTGACTCAACATAGTAAAAAAAAGAGCTGGTCTGGTATCATCAGACTGGGTTCATTACTTCTTCTATGAAGCATCAGCGATCGTGTCTCCATGAACGTTTTCTCTGTCCAGTCATTTGAGACACAGCAGGCCAAACTGCACATCTGGTGGGCGGGTCCCGAACAACAAATCTGTGTGTGTGTGTGTGTGTGTGTGTGTGTGTGTGTGTGTGTGTGTGTGTGTGTGTGTGTGTGTGTGTGTGTGTGTGTGTGTGTGTGTGTGTGTGTGTGTGTGTGTGTGTGTGTGTGTGTGTGTGTGTGTGTGTGTGTGTGTGTGTGTGTGTGTGTGTGTGTGTGTGTGTGTGTGTGTGTGTGTGTGTGTGTGTGTGTGTGTGTGTGTGTGTGTGTGTGTGTGTGTGTGTGTGTGTGTGTGTGTGTGTGTGTGTGTGTGTGTGTGTGTGTGCAGGTGATTAATTCTGCAGGATAATGGTTATTACAGTGATGGACCTTCCTTCCTTTCAGCAGATGTTACGCTGCACCTGCTGACTTCACCTTTGAGTGAGCGAGTGCTGGTGTGTGAAGAAGTTGATCAAATAAATCTAATCCTTACAAAGAGACCGATGTCGGGGTCGAGGATTTGCTTCCGTTAAAGGTTTATGTTAAAAGGTTTAAAAAAGGCTCGTCGTGACTTGAACAACTTTTTCTGGGGGATTCATGACTGAGGTTAATCGTGTTGAAACCATGTCATGTTCATGGACTTCAGATGAGGAGCCAGAAGCCTCGTTGTGAAATGTGTTATTATTGTGTAGAAGAGTCTGTTCCAGATACTAGATGTAAAGATGTGCCCGATTATATTCAAACGTTGAAGTCTAATCATTTGTGTTTAATGGAGGATAAACATCAATAAATAATAAATAAATAAACATTAACATCAATAAACAAAATCCAAAGTAAGGGATCGTTCATTTTTTACTTAATGCTGCCTAATGCACTCTCATAATGCTTTGCCGCCCAGCCTACCAATTACAGACCTCGATCAATTTTGATATCTTGCGACATAGAATTGAGCAACATAGTATTTAAATACAGTATTGTAGTGTTCAATAGGCCGTACATTAGAACAGTGTGTAGAAAGGCATCATGGGAGTTCAACTGTTTTGTTTGTTCAGTGTGTGTGTGTGTTGTCGTGATGTGTGACTCTATTGTATCATCAGTGTGTGTGTGTGTTGTTGTGATGTGTGACTCTATTGTATCATCAGTGTGTGTGTGTGTTGTTGTGATGTGTGACTCTATTGTATCGTTCGTGTGTGTTTGTTGTCGTGATGTGCGACTCTATTGTATCATCAGTGTGTGTTGTTGTGATGTGTGACTCTATTGTATCATCAGTGTGTATTGTTGTGATGTGTGACTCTACTGTATCATCAGTGTGTGTGTGTTGTCGTGATGTGTGACTCTATTGTATCATCAGTGTGTGTTATTGTGATGTGTGACTCTATTGTATCATTAGTGTGTGTGTTGTCGTGATGTGTGACTCTATTGTATCATCAGTGTGTGTTGTTGTGATGTGACTCTATTGTACCATCAGTGTGTGTGTTGTTGTGATGTGTGACTCTATTGTACCATCAGTGTGTGTGTTGTTGTTGTGATGTGTGACTCTATTGTATCATCAGTGTGTGTGTGTTGTTGTGATGTGTGACTCTACTGTATCATCAGTGTGTGTGTTGTTGTTGTGATGTGTGACTCTATTGTATCATCAGTGTGTGTGTTGTTGTTGTGATGTGTGACTCTATTGTATCATCAGTGTGTGTGTGTGTTGTTGTGATGTGTGACTCTACTGTATCATCAGTGTGTGTGTGTTGTCGTGATGTGTGACTCTATTGTATCATCAGTGTGTGTGTTGTTGTTGTGATGTGTGACTCTATTGTATCATCAGTGTGTGTGTGTTGTTGTGATGTGTGACTCTACTGTATCATCAGTGTGTGTGTTGTTGTTGTGATGTGTGACTCTATTGTATCATCAGTGTGTGTGTTGTTGTTGTGATGTGTGACTCTATTGTATCATCAGTGTGTGTGTGTTGTTGTGATGTGTGACTCTACTGTATCATCAGTGTGTATTGTTGTAATGTGTGACTCTACTGTGTCATCAGTGTGTGTGTTGTTGTGATGTGTGACTCTACTGTATCATCAGTGTGTGTGTGTTGTCGTGATGTGTGACTCTATTGTATCATCAGTGTGTGTGTTGTTGTTGTTGTGATGTGACTCTATTGTACCATCAGTGTGTGTGTTGTTGTTGTCATGTGTGACTCTATTGTACCATCAGTGTGTGTGTGTTGTTGTGATGTCTGACTCTACTGTATCATCAGTGTGTGTGTTGTTGTTGTGATGTGTGACTCTATTGTATCATCAGTGTGTGTGTGTGTTGTTGTTGTGATGTGACTCTATTGTACCATCAGTGTGTGTGTTGTTGTTGTGATGTGACTCTATTGTACCATCAGTGTGTGTGTTGTTGTTGTGATGTGTGACTCTATTGTACCATCAGTGTGTGTGTGTTGTTGTGATGTCTGACTCTATTGTATTGTTTGTACAAAACTATTTTCGGCAGATTCAGTGCCATGTGGTGCAGCCTACTCCCATCAGTATGTGTGAATGGCTGTCAAAGCGCTTTGTGACCCTGGTCTAGAAAGGCGCTATATAAATAGAGATTATTATTATTATTATTATTATTATTGAAATATTGACATTAGAATATGATCTTAAGCTCCGCCCACTGAAAACACTTTGTTTCCAGGAGATGAAATCTTGTTTACCATAACCACACCCACTCTGCTGTGATTGGTCAAACATCAAGGTTCGTCACCGCACGTCATAAATCCTGTAAGTCTCCACCTCCAAGGGACTCATTGTATAAACAAAGCGGGGGCGTGATTACAGCTGTCTGGGGGAGGAGTGAAGCCATTATTACGTCGTAATGGGCTCTCGTAACCTCTCGTTCGCCCAGATTTCAGAGCAACTTTATAAAGTAATAAGTGTAAAACATGGTCATGATGAAAGACTTACTGCGTCTTGAAGAAAAGAACATTCACTACATGTCAGGTCGATCATTAGTTGACGTCTAAACGCTGGACTCACCGTTCTGGGTGAGTTTGGTGGAGCAGACCAAGGTGGAGATGCTGAAACTGTCCCTGGAACTGATCGACAAGCCGCCGCCGCCGCTCAGGTTGCTGGAGCTGCGGCTCAGGTGAGACCCCCGGTGGAGGTCCCCGTGATGGTGGCGGGTGGAGGGCAGAGATAAGTAGGAGTTGACGTCCTCCATGCGCTTGCTGTCCCCCTGAGGACGACACCATCCATGAGCCTCTTCTCACTCCATGCAAATGGGCAATTAGCCGAATTATCGACGGCGCAGATGTTTGCCAGAGCTGGTGTCATCGAGGGGGAACCATCATTCCACTCGGGTTTATCTGGAATGTGTTTATGCAAATACTGGAGCCTGAGTGAGGCTTAGACCCCGGCACGCTGGAGGAAAACATCATTTTAATGAGCCTTAGGAGTTAATATTTAAGAGGAGAATCAAGTACTTCACAGTTTCCATCCTGTTGTCGACAAATACGTTTTGTGTGTTTTATAGGAATGAAAATGAACGATTTAAGATCAGAAACTGGTTTCCTTTTCTTTATCTTGTTTGTTTTCAGCCTTATGTTGTCGAACAAAGCGTCGCTCTTGACAGATGGAGTTCGTTTTGAAGTACGACACCAACGAATGGAAGAAAATCAACAACGTTCTTGAGACGTCCAAAAAAACAAAAAAGTGTCGTTACTCAGACTTAAGTACTGTGTTTTATCTCCTCCGATTACTCTTCACAAGGGTAGTTAGAATATGTGTATAAATATATATATATATCCATTTATCCATCCATATATCTTTCCATCCATCCATCTATTTATCCATCTATATATCTATCCATCCATCCATCTATATATCTTTCTATCCATCCATCTTTCCATCCATCCATCCATCCATATATCTTTCCATCCATCATCCATCCATCCATCCATCCATATATCTTTCCATCCATCCATCTATCTATCCATCCATATATCTTTCCATCCATCCATCTTTCCATCCATCCATCCATATATCTTTCCATCCATCCATCCATATATCTTTAAATCCATCCATCCATCTATCCATCCATCCAGTTATCCCTCCATTTATCTTTCTATCCATACATCCATCCATCCATCCAGTTATCCCTCCATATATCTTTCTATCCATCCATCCATCCATCCTTCTATCCATCCATATATCCTTCCATCCATCCATCTATTTATCCCTCCATATATCTTTCTATCCATCCATCCATCCATCATCTATCCATCCATATATATTTCCATCCATCCATCTATTTATCCATCCATCCATCCATCTATGCATCTATGCATCTATCCATCTTTCCATCCATCCATCTCTACCATCTACCGTTTAAAGTTTTTGAATTCCGATAGGCTTTTTTTCTGGGCAGCAGAGATTTTAAATCTCAAATTAATGGGAAAACTACGGAAAAGTGAAATATTGATGGTTGTAAACAGATGGTTCACAGCAAAGTGTGTCCACATGTGGCCCTCTGAGTGCATGTATGCGGCCCCTCATGAGGTCGTGGTAAAACTAGAAAACTGTTTAAATGTACATGTATGAATGTTTCAAGTGGCTTACAACTTTACTTTTTACTGATTAGGACAAATAAAGAAAAAAAAACATTTAAAATGAAATATTGCACAACAAAATAAAAACATAAGCTTATTTTACTTTATTTCTGATGCGTAACTAAATCAAATGCAATGAAATATTTAAAGTTTTATTTTCTTTATAAATAATGAATGACAAAATTATTTTATACTAAATAAAATTACAGCTTAAGCTTGTCTTTTTATTCATTTTCCCCATCATTAACGCTCCTTTTATTCATCCATTCTTTCTCTTGGCTTGACGGCTCCTTTCATGGTCAGATTTTTTAATGTGGCCCCTGAGGGAATCCCACTGCTGGGGGCCTCGACCGCTGGAAAAATCTTTGGTTGTAAAATAAAGTCCACAAATGTTAATGTTGATTTGTGACTCAAAGATGTCAGTGTTAAAAACAAGATAAGGGTCGAACTGATGGACACAAAAAAGACAATATAACAATTTTACTTCCTGTTACTGACAGTTTGGTTTATACCGTATTTTCCGGACTATAAGTCGCTCCGGAGAACAAGTCGCTCCAGCCATAAAATGCATGATAAAGAAGGAAAAAACGTATATAAGTCGCACTGGAGTATAAGTCGCATTTTTGGGGGAAACTTATTTGATAAAATCCAACACCAAGAACAGACATGTCATCTTGAAAGACAATTTAAAATAAAAATAGAGGCAACAACAGAATAATTGTACGTTACGTTACATGAACTGAGAACCTGGTATGTTAACATAACATATTAAGAGTTATTCAGAGAACTATAGCATAAATAACATGCTAAGTTGCCTGCAGTTTATTCAGAACTCTGCAGCAAGAATTCTGAGCCGCTCTAGTAGAAGAACTCACATTTCTCCGATCCTTAAAACTCTTCACTGGCTGTCAGTTTCTTTCAGGATCAACTTTAAAATTCTGGTTCTTACTTTCAGATCTATTCATGGTCAGGCTCCTCCTTACATCACTAATCTGATCCAGCCTTACACCCCAGCTCGGGCTCTGAGGTCTGTGGATCAGAATCTACTTATGGTTCCTGAACACGGCTCAGGACCAGAGGAGAGAAATCTTTTCAGGCTGTTGCTCCTAAGCTTTGGAACGATCTTCTCTCTCTTTGCACTTGATGGATCTACTGACTCCTTTAAGAAGCATCTTAAGACGTTTCTATTTGTTCAGGCTTTTCCTTGATTTTCTGGAACTCCTGTGTTGTTCTCAGTATTACCTTGATCTTTAAAGTATATACTTTTTTGAGTATTGTTTTGATTGTTTAAGCGCTTTGTGTCCCTGGTCTAGAAAAGCGCTATATAAATAAATATTACTTACTTACTTACTTACTTACTAAGAAGTTTACCAAACCATCCGTGTAACTCCAAATAACTCAAATCACATGAAATCTTCATCCTCGGTGTCACTTTTAAACAACTAACTAACTCCGGAGGTAGAAGATGCGGCGCTTCCTCTTCTACGTCAAAATCATCAACACAGGCCTAGAGCGCCCTCTTGTGGTTTAGTGTGAAAATAACATGTGAAATGATATACCGCTAATAATATGTTAATAATTTCTCACCCAAACTATGAAAAAACAAACTGCGACTTATAGTCCCGAAAATACAGTAAACATTTTGTTTGGACCCTGACCTTGACTGTTGGGCCCTTGTGGGATTGAGTTTGACGCCCCTGGTTTACAGTGTCATGACAACGGGTTCTAGAGATATAACATGTACAAATTAACTTTTTAGAGCCACTCACATGTTTGAGTTTGATAGTTAAAGCAGATTCTCATTCATTCAGGTCAAGACTATAGGATTTTAATAAGGAAACACATGTTAATATCGTTTAAAAACGTGCACCATAGACTCTTTCAAACCAGTCAATGATGGCTTCTTAACACCAGCGTAGAGAAGTAATATTGTGCAGGAGGTTCTGGCGATTAAGGCCCGTAAGTGGCGTGAGATGGAGAGCGAGGCCGGGATAATCAGGGACGAGGGCACGAGGGGACCATCAATCTGGTCTCGCCGTGAATCCCAGGTAATTAATCTTTATTGCTTTTGTCATTTAATCAATAAAGGGATTTCAATCTCGGGGTCTGGCTCGTCTGCCGAGAAATCTCTCTTCGCCTTCACTCGACCCGTCTCTGGACCCCCGGTCGTGCCTTGACGTTCTGAATTTCAAGATGGTTTCGCTCTCTCACTTTTCCTCTGACGAACTTTCAAAAGTAGCCGAAAAACAACAACTTACTAATCAGTCGAATAACTATTGTTGAACATGAATGAAAACGGCTTGTTTTTAACATTGACTCGCGACTAAACGGATGTTTTTTAAGTCATTGTTTGTATGAAATTGTGTCTTAATCATGATAATAACTCATTTATATATGTGAAGGACAGTCATTTGAGTGGCAAGAGTGCAGGTTAAGGATGGTATGCATTTACGTTTGTTAAATTCTTGACCTTGAAGACCACGAGGTCGTGAAGTCCGTCCTTCAGAACCGTCCCGTCGTCGTTCATCAGTCGCACGAAGGCCATGGCGAAGTTCTTCTCGCTCCTGTCTTTGGCTGCAAGAGATCGACGGGAAACATCAGGAAAAATTAAAGCATCTTCTTGTTTGTACACGAAAGATGAGATTAGAAGAAATAATAACGAATAAAAATTAATGCTTTATGACGTTCATATTGAAAGTATTTAATATGCCAGTATCAACTGATTTAATCCATCTATTCATTTATCTTTCTATCCATCCATCCATCAATGTAAGTATTACTCTATCCCTCCATCCATCTATCCATCCATCCATCCATCGATCTATCCATCCATCCATCCATCCGTTTGTCTGTCTGTCTGTCTGTCTATCCATCATCTATCCATCCATCAATCCGTCCGTCCGTCCATCCATCCATCCATCATTCTATCCATCCATTCTTTCCATCCATTGATCTATCTATCCATCCATCCATAGCGGTATCCATCCATCCATAGCGGTATCCATCCATCCATCCATCCATCCATCCATCCATGTAAATAACACTATCCCTCATCCATCCATTAGTCTATCAATCCATCCATCCATCCATTCATCACTGTATCCATCACTGTCTCCATCCATCTATCACTCTATCACTCTATCCCTCCATCCATCCATGTATCCATCCATCCATCCATCCATCCATCCCTTCATCCATCTACACATCCATCCATTAGAAAGAAAGACCCTGAATTGATAAATTCATTAAAAATGATACGTTTTCTATTGGATAAACAGCTCAATATAATAACGTCAATAAATCGACATAAAGTTTTCACGATGGTGTCACACGAAGGAAAAAAGAAAACAGGCCTCGTTTGCTTTTGTACTCACACTCCTGGGACGAGCGATGTCTGAACATGAAGCGTAAATGTATTCTGTGCATCTCCTCCAGAGGGACCGCCACCTGGAGGAAGCTTGCAGTTAATTGTAGCAACATTTCAAGAGCGTGCGACGAATCGTTAAGCACTTTTATTTTAACTCCAATGTTGCTCAACAGAAGCATCACAATAGATCATCACACACACACACACACACACACACACACACACACACACACACACACACACACACACACACACACACACACACACACACACACACACACACACACACACACACACACACACACACACACACACACACACACACACACACACACACACACACACACACACACACACACACACACACACACACACACACACACACACACCTTAAACGTCTCCATCCAGCGCGGTTGTTTGATTTGGTAGTAGATGACGGATCTGTATTCACCGACCGGCTTATCTCCGGCTCCCAGACAGATGGAGTTCTGAAGAACCAGACAGGAGATAACTTCAGGACGCAACAACGCAACATTCCGTGAATAAAAAGCAATTGAAAGTCTGAGACGCCGCTGACGCAATCGTCGAAAAGCTCTTGTGACCTCTGACCTGTATGACCTTGCCGTCCTCGTCGCAGACCCACATGATGACCTCCACGTTCTTCTGCGTGGTCTTGTTGTACTTGTCGAAGTCGCCGCCCTGCAGGCTGAGGTAGATGTCGTTCCTCACGTCGCCCGGCATGATGATCTCCGGGAAGCCCAGCTTCCGGGCCACCACGGTGCTGCGGTCCACCAGGTGAGGGTACTCCTTCCGGATCTGGACGATGTCCCCGACCAGAGCCTTCATGGTCACCCACAGGCCTGCGGAACAGAGAGGCACTCTGAGAGAGCAGACCCCCTCCAAGCAGCTCATTTAGACACATTTATGACGGAGTGTGGGAATGATCCATGACAGCGATGGGACAACAGGTGGCAGTATCGTTCGGGATTGAACACGAGCAGAGGTTGGGAACTGTTGCTGCAGATCCTACTTCACCACAGAGAGTGACACATGTCCCAACGAGTCAATGATAAGAACAGATGTGGAAAACTATCAATCGTACACGGTGGCCGAAATATTACATTCACCGACCAAATATGATGAATATATACTTTACTTTCCTTCACAGGAAGTTTTCATTTTCCTTTTAATAGAATTGATATTGAAAAATTTACAACATCTTCAGCTCTAGTAAATGAGAAATATTAGTATTTTCTGAGCATTTCTTTGAG
Organism: Callionymus lyra; assembly: GCF_982586985.1. Taxonomy (NCBI): domain Eukaryota; kingdom Metazoa; phylum Chordata; class Actinopteri; order Syngnathiformes; family Callionymidae; genus Callionymus; species Callionymus lyra. The sequence goes on along the minus strand of NC_141826.1, from coordinate 23,698,944 downwards.
ATCCGTTTTTGAGATATTTTCTCACAAACTAATTTTTGCATGAGGCATTTCGGGTGTTTGTGTTTGTCATGGCTTCAATTAGTGACACACATGGATGTAAAATAATCTATTTTTAATTGGCTATAAATTAGTTTCCAGTAATGTGTTGTTAATTAAATTTCACTCGGTCATTGGAATAACAATTACATGACATTAACAGGGACCTTTGTGTTGGTTTTTAATAAAACAAATTATTATAAGTGAAAGAAATCAAAACGATTTCATTGTTTTTATCCTGAAATTAGGTTTTATAGACAAAAGATGTTAGTAGTGGATCATGTGCAGCTCAGAAAATCAAACTAGTTAAGAGAGTTGCCCAATTAACTTTTTTAAATTAATTATAAACTGAGTTAAAACAATATTTACTCTCTTTCTACATATTTGTATCATTTTAAATACATGATACATGTATTAAAGAAAATATTAAATTAAAACAATATTTACTTTCTCTCCCTCTATATAAATATATATATATATATATATATACAATTTAAAATATATGATACATGTATTTTGAATTAATTGAAGTAAATAAATGTTTAGATTGTATTTTTGTGATTCATCTTTCCACCCCCATGACTTCTTTAATGTATCCTATGCAAATTATTATATTTTATTCATATTTATTTTACCCATTCTATATTATATTGTAAACAAAACACCACAACAAACCTTGTGTATTAATTTCTACTAAGAAAATCATTGTATGTTTTACTTGATTTATATTTTTTCATTCATTATTTTTAGTTTGTTTTTACAATACTAGCAATAAAAGTTTTCCCTGCTTAGAAAAATGATTATTCAGTTCAACATAAACCAGGGCGACTTAATTCCGTGACCCGTTTTTGTCAGAACTTTGAGATAAGAGTCCATTAAAGTCAGGAACATAAAACGCTGTGTCGTCTGCTGCCCTCATCATATCTGTGTGTTCAGGTGATTCTTCTATATATCTAGGTTACGCCAGGGCGCCTCCAAGGTTGAGATAAAAGCTACACGAAGTGACAGCCGCTCGCCGTCGTTACGAGACGGTATCACTTGTAGGAGCCGCCGGCGCCGGCTTCAGACACCGGCGGGCGCCGAGTGTGGCGAGGAGGGTGAAGCTAAGGGCAGGTCGTAGAAAACATTCGCTGGCGGACGTTAACGATCCGTCAGGATTATGGTTTTCAGCGGCGGAAGAAGGAGAGGAGGCGTCCAGGGTCGTTTGAGCCGACCGGGAACAAGCCGGGTGTGAAGAGGGCTGCAGATATGAAAAGCCCACACAGTACCTTGGCCCCCGCTGTCTCCACGGAAGGCTGTTACTTTGTTCAGCAAAGTGTGGAGGAAGTCGTTCTCCGCTACGACCCTGCGGCGGAAGAGAGAAGCAACGATATTGGGATTAATTTCTCTCTAAAGAAAATACACATGAAACTAAAGAGTGCCTTTCAGCGGCAGACAAATCAATACCTAATGTATGAAGACCCTGATCCTTGTCAGTTTTGTTTTAGGGTAGACCAGCTCTATTAAACACTAATAAACACTCTAATAAACACTCTTATAAACACTAAACACTCTAATAAACATTAAACACTCTAATAAACACTCTAATAAACACTCTTATAAACACTAAACACTAATAAACATTAAACACTCTAATAAACACTCTAATAAACACTCTAATAAACACTCTAATAAACACTAAACACTCTAATAAACATTAAACACTCTAATAAACACTCTTATAAACACTCTAATAAACACTAAACACTCTAATAAACACTCTTATAAACACTCTAATAAACACTAAACACTCTAATAAACACTCTTATAAACACTCTAATAAACACTAAACACTCTAATAAACATTAAACACTCTAATAAACACTCTTATAAACACTCTAATAAACACTTTAATAAACACTCTAATAAACACTAAACACTCTAATAAACATTAAACACTCTAATAAACACTCTTATAAACACTCTAATAAACACTTTAATAAACACTCTAATAAACACTCTAATAAACACTAAACACTCTAATAAACACCAAACACTCTAATAAACACTAAACACTCTAATAAATACTCTTATAAACACTTTAATAAACACTCTAATAAACACTCTAATAAACACTAAACACTCTAATAAACACTAAATACTCTAATAAACATTAAACACTCTAACAAACACTAAAAAAAACACTCTAATAAACACTAATAAACACTAACAAACACTAAAAAAACACTCTAATAAACACTCTAATAAACACTAATAAACACTCTAATAAACACTAAACACTAATAAACACTCTAATAGAAACTCTAATAAACACTAAACACTCTAACAAACACTCTAATAAACAATCTAATAAACACTCTAATAAACACTAAACACTCTAATAAACACTAATAAACAATCTAACAAACACTAAACACTCTAACAAACACTAATAAACACTAACAAACGCTTAAAAAACCACTGTAATAAACACTAATAAACACTCTAATAATCACTAATAAACACTCTAATAAACATTCTAATAAACACTAAACACTCTAATAAACACTATAATAAACACTCTAATAAACACTCTAATAAACACTCTAATAAACGCTAATAAACACTCTAATAAACACTCGATTTTAGTCTGAGTCATTAGTGTTTATTAGCGTTTATTAAACACTCTAATAAACACTCTAATAAACACTAATAAACGCTCTAATAAACACTCTAATAAACACTCGATTTTAGTCTGAGTCATTAGTGTTTATTAGCGTTTATTAAACACTCTAATAAACACTCAAATAAACACTCTAATAAACACTAATAAACACTCGATTTTAGTCCAAGTCATGGGTCAAACTAAATGTACATTAACAAACCTTCTGTAATAGAGCAAGAACGAGTCTGATGGTGATATTATTACTGGATTCTTGGAGGGTCAAACCATCAGAGGTGTGTATCGGTCAGAATCTAGCCAAACGATACGCGTCACGATACGATATATATATATATATATAGATATATATCACAATATTGTAGGAAAAAAGCTTTTTTTAAAGAATGTAAATGCATGAAAACCGTCACAACACAGTAAACACACATCTGTTATATCACTAATCAAGTGAATATTTAAGTGAATTGTTAATTTAAAGAATCAATAAAGTGCTTCAAATATCGATAAGATATCAATATTTTATCAACCCTAGAATCCAACTTAATTATATCTGTGTTTGTCTTCAAAATCTCACGAGCAAATTCCTTTCCTTCAGGATCATTTCAACTCTTAGGACGTCTCTGTGCAACTGTTGGCCAAGATAAGCATCATTTCTTGGCTTGTTATTCTTGTTGTTGGCAGTTTAAACACTGGCAAAGTTACAGGTCATGAACAAGAACATGCATCTATTATAGTTTGGAACCGACCACATAAAACATCAAATCACTCCCCAGGAGTTGGACAAGTGGAACTCGTAACAATCCTCAACAGCGACCTTGTCAGAACGCGTTTGTGGCTCTCCGTCAAATTGAATGAGGTTTTGGGATGTCGTTCAAAAAGTGTTACCCAGAGTGAAAAGAAAACATTCAGCCGAGTTATGACACCAGTTCCTAAACTCTAAACACCTCACGTATAAGAGGTTCTGAAGGAGAGAAATCTCAGCATGACGTTCTGAACTTGAGGTTTGTTTTGAGCTTCCTGGAGGTTTTGTTGTTTTTCATGCTGTGTTTGACCTTCAGACGTCAAAGATCGAGAGACATCTGACCCCTTGGCATTTACCACCGTTTTAAAATAAATACCGTAAATAATGACTTTTTTTTAACAACAAAAGACAAAGAAACCAGAACAGAAGGCGACAACTCATGAAGTTAGCGTTTAGTTAAATCGAGCGAATACGTCTTTTCCATCACTCGCTTGTGAACTTTGTGTCTACGTGAGCATGAACTTGTGTTAGCAGCGAACAAGGATGTTAACTGAGGTGAGTTAGTTTATACTTTAGACTTTCTTTATCGTCACTTCACAGAAGAACACGGCAGTGAAAAACTGGCAACGAAATTTCGTTGCTTGGCAACCGTTTAAAAAACAACAGCATAGAGTGAATGCATAAATATAAATATTATTAAGTGATAAACAGTGCAATATAATATAAACAGAAGAAATTAATGTTTTAAATATTGCATATAAAAAATATTAATATAATATTTATAAATTATAAACAGTGCAATATAATATGAACAGAATAAATAAATGTTTTAGATATTGCATATAAAAATATAAATATAATATTAATAAGTTATAAACAGTGCAATATAATATGAACAGAATAAATAAATGTTTTAGATATTGCATATAAAAATAAAAATATAATATTAATAAGTTATAAACAGTGAAATATAATATAAACAGAATAAATAAATGTTTTAAATATTGCGTAGAAAAAATATAAATATAATATAAGTTATAAACAGTGCAATATAATATAAACAGAATAAAATGTTTTAAATATTGCATATAAAAAAATATGAATATAATATTAATAAGTTATAAACAGTGCAATATAATATAAACAGAATAAATAAATGTTTTAAATATTGCATATAAAAATATAAATATAATATTAATAAGTTATAAACAGTGCAATATAATATAAACAGAATAAATAAATGTTTTAAATATTGCATATAAAAATATAAATATAATATTAATAAGTTATGAACAGTGCAATATAATATAAACAGAATAAATAAATGTTTTAAATATTGCATATAAAAAAATATTAATATAATATTAATAAGTTATAAACAGTGCAATATAATATAAACAGAACAAATAAATGTTTTAAATATTGCATATAAAAAATATAAATATAATATACATAAGTTATAAACAGTGCAATATAATATAAACAGAATAAATAAATGTTTTAAATATTGCATATAAAAAATAAATATAATATTAATAAGTTATAAACAGTGCAATATAATATAAACAGAATAAATAAATGTTTTAAATATTGCATATAAAAAAATATTAATATAATATTAATAAGTTATAAACAGTGCAATATAATATAAACAGAACAAATAAATGTTTTAAATATTGCATATAAAAAATATAAATATAATATTATTAAGTTATAAACAGTGCAATATAATATAAACAGAATAAATAAATGTTTTAAATATTGCATATAAAAAATAAATATAATATTAATAAGTTATAAACAGTGCAATATAATATAAACAGAATAAATAAATGTTTTAAATATTGCATATAAAAATATAAATATAATATTAATAAGTTATAAACAGTGCAATATAATATAAACAGAATAAATAAATGTTTTAAATATTGCATATAAAAATATAAATATAATATTAATAAGTTATGAACAGTGCAATATAATATAAACAGAACAAATACATGTTTTAAATATTGCATATAAAAATATAAATATAATATTAATAAGTTATGAACAGTGCAATATAATATAAACAGAATAAATAAATGTTTTAAATATTGCATATAAAAAATATTAATATAATATTAATAAGTTATAAACAGTGCAATATAATATAAACAGAACAAATAAATGTTTTAAATATTGCATATAAAAAATATTAATATAATATTAATAAGTTATGAACAGTGCAATATAATATAAACAGAACAAATAAATGTTTTAAATATTGCATATAAAAATATAAATATAATATTATTAAGTTATAAACAGTGCAATATAATATAAACAGAATAAATAAATGTTTTAAATATTGCATATAAAAAATAAATATAATATTAATAAGTTATAAACAGTGCAATATAATATAAACAGAATAAATAAATGTTTTAAATATTGCATATAAAAATATAAATATAATATTAATAAGTTATAAACAGTGCAATATAATATAAACAGAACAAATAAATGTTTTAAATATTGCATATAAAAATATAAATATAATATTAATAAGTTATGAACAGTGCAATATAATATAAACAGAATAAATAAATGTTTTAAATATTGCATATAAAAAAATATTAATATAATATTAATAAGTTATAAACAGTGCAATATAATATAAACATAACAAATAAATGTTTTAAATATTGCATAAAAAAAAATATAAATATAATATTATTAAGTTATAAACAGTGCAATATAATATAAACAGAATAAATAAATGTTTTAAATATTGCATATAAAAATATAAATATAATATTAATAAGTTATGAACAGTGCAATATAATATAAACAGAACAAATACATGTTTTAAATATTGCATATAAAAATATAAATATAATATTAATAAGTTATGAACAGTGCAATATAATATAAACAGAATAAATAAATGTTTTAAATATTGCATATAAAAAATATTAATATAATATTAATAAGTTATAAACAGTGCAATATAATATAAACAGAACAAATAAATGTTTTAAATATTGCATATAAAAAATATTAATATAATATTAATAAGTTATGAACAGTGCAATATAATATAAACAGAACAAATAAATGTTTTAAATATTGCATATAAAAATATAAATATAATATTATTAAGTTATAAACAGTGCAATATAATATAAACAGAATAAATAAATGTTTTAAATATTGCATATAAAAAATAAATATAATATTAATAAGTTATAAACAGTGCAATATAATATAAACAGAATAAATAAATGTTTTAAATATTGCATATAAAAATATAAATATAATATTAATAAGTTATAAACAGTGCAATATAATATAAACAGAACAAATAAATGTTTTAAATATTGCATATAAAAATATAAATATAATATTAATAAGTTATGAACAGTGCAATATAATATAAACAGAATAAATAAATGTTTTAAATATTGCATATAAAAAAATATTAATATAATATTAATAAGTTATAAACAGTGCAATATAATATAAACATAACAAATAAATGTTTTAAATATTGCATAAAAAAAAATATAAATATAATATTATTAAGTTATAAACAGTGCAATATAATATAAACAGAATAAATAAATGTTTTAAATATTGCATATAAAAATATAAATATAATATTAATTAGTTATGAACAGTGCAATATAATATAAACAGAATAAATAAATGTTTTAAATATTGCATATAAAAAAAATATTAATATAATATTAATAAGTTATGAACAGTGCAATATAATATAAACAGAATAAATAAATGTTTTAAATATTGCATATAAAAAAATATTAATATAATATTAATAAGTTATAAACAGTGCAATATAATATAAACAGAATAAATAAATGTTGTAAATATTGCATATAAAAATATAAATATAATATGAATTAGTTATGAACAGTGCAATATAATATAAACAGAATAAATAAATGTTTTAAATATTGCATATAAAAAAATATTAATATAATATTAATAAGTTATAAACAGTGCAATATAATATAAACAGAATAAATAAATGTTTTAAATATTGCATATAAAAAAATATTAATATAATATTAATAAGTTATAAACAGTGCAATATAATATAAACAGAATAAATAAATGTTGTAAATATTGCATATAAAAATACAAATATAATATTAATAAGTTATAAACAGTGCAATATAATATAAACAGAATAAATAAATGTTTTAAATTGCATATATAAAATATAAATATAATATAAATAAGTTATAAACAGTGCAATATAATATAAACAGAATAAATAAATGTTTTAAATATTGCATGTAAAAAATAAAATATAATATTAATAAGTTATAAACGGTGCAATATAATATAAACAGAATAAATAAATGTTTTAAATATTGCATGTAAAAATATAAATTTAATATAAATAAGTTATGAACAGTGCAATATAATATAAAAAGAATAAATAAATGTTTTAAATATTGCATGTAAAAAGTAAAAATAAAAATATAATATAAATAAGTTATAAACAGAATAAATAAATGTTTTAAATATTGCATATAAAGAGTAAAATTATAAATAAGTTATGAACAGTGCAATATAATATAAAAAGAATAAATAAAAGTTTTAAATATTGCATGTAAAAATATAAATATAATATAAATAAGTTATAAACAGTGCAATATAATATTAACAGAATAAATAAATGATTTAAATATTGCATGTAAAAAGTAAAAATATAATATAAATAAGTTTAAAAAAAAGTAAAATATACAGTATATATATATAAATAGAATAAATAATGTTTTAAATTGCGCTCGAAGTTACTAGTAACGTTGCTTTCTGCAAAGTAGGGGCTTGAGGGAGCAGGTGGAGGGGCCTGAGAGCGCAGGTCTGCAACCACCATTAGAGAGAGACGACCCCTCCAGGTCCAGTATAAACCCGTTTAAGGACCGACCCCAGAACCGTGTGTTCAGTAGAACTGATCTAAGGACGGCGAGGTTATCGACGCCATTATTCCAGAACTCAAACGCCGCCTCCAAGATTAACCCTGGTGCTTCACCGACTGCTGCGAGACACGAGCAGATTACGAAGGACTCCGCAGCGAGTGAACATCACAGAACGCAAGCCTTGGCAGCGTCGCCGAGTGTTACTCCCTCTCCTGGCGCTGATCCGGCGCCGTATCTGCACACCATCAGCCGTTCGTGGATCGTGGGACGGCAGGAAGAGCGAGAGGCTCTCGAAGTCGTGGCTGCGAATTAAATCTTAAATATTTCAGGAGCTCAGGAGCCTCCGGTCTCTCCTCCCGACAGACTTGGTTTCACTTTTCATTAAGTAGTTCCAGGAGTTTCATTAACAAGCTACAAACCCCAGGCTGCGGAAAATGTAAGCATTGTTCAGGCCGACGTCGACGACCTTTGCTGCTCGCCGTCATTCAAAGTGTGCAATAAAGTTTTTTTTCAATGTGGAACAGTGGTCCACAAACTTTTTCCTTTTTCCCTTCTTTGTAACAGTAAAAGCTTGACGATCCCTAAACGTACAACTGTATTTCCAGGAAGTCACGCATAACCAAATAACTAAGGCTGCACGATATATCGAAAAAATATCGATATCGCGATATTGGCCCGTGCGATATGCATATCGAAAACACGCGAAAACTGAGCGACCTCAGAGAGGAGCCGCCGGCGCGTCGCGATATCACCAAATCAATAATAAATCCACCTTCTTGTACGCGCACACATAACACTTTATAAATGACGCTAACAACTTAGCTTGTTAGCACACGGTTAAGACAGACTAAATCAAGCATTTTTTAAATCCGCACTTCGACCAATCAGTGTCGCGTTCTGTAAAGTTGTCAATTTGTACTTCTATGTCTCCTTGTTGTTTACGTCTCCGTCCGTCTGTGAACTGTGCGGCGCAGCTTGCTAGGCTAGGTTGCTATGGCGACGCGTCTTGCTGATGTATCGCAGCTCAGTATATCCACGGAAGTAATACTAACTTTTGATCTAGTCAAACACTAGTGATCCAGTGAAGTAATACTAACTTATGATCTAGTCAAACACTAGTGATCCAGTGAAGTAATACTAACTTCTGATCTAGTCAAACACTAGTGATCCAGTGAAGTAATACTAACTTATGATCTAGACAAACACTAGTGATCCAGTGAAGTAATACTAACTTATGATCTAGTCAACCACTAGTGATCCAGTGAAGTAATACTAACTTATGATCTAGTCAAACACTAGTGATCCAGTGAAGTAATACTAACTTCTGATCTAGTCAAACACTAGTGATCCAGTGAAGTAATACTAACTTATGATCTAGACAAACACTAGTGATCCAGTGAAGTAATACTAACTTATGATCTAGTCAAACACTAGTGATCCAGTGAAGTAATACTAACTTCTGATCTAGTCAAACACTAGTGATCCAGTCACTCGTCTCTTTCAACCTCCTTTCTTAAAGCAACATATCGTAAGAACTTTTCATCTCGTCTCAGTTGTTTTCTGATAAGATCGTGAACTTCCAAACAAACCTGTCCGTCTTCACCGTATGCTAACGAGCTAAGTTGTTAGCGTCATTTATAAAGTGTTATGTGGTGCAGCCTACTCCCATCAGTATGTGTGAATGGCTGTCAAAGCGCTTTGTGACCGTGGTCTAGAAAGGCGCTATATAAATAGAGATTATTATATCGCGACGCGCCGGCGGCTCCTCTCTGATGTCACTCAGTTTGGTGGGAAACCGATGCAAGTCCCGCGAGACTGAGCGTTATAAGTGATACATATATAAGTGATACATATATAAGTGATACATATATAAGCGATACATATATAAGCGATACATATATAAGCGATACATATATAAGCGATACATATATAAGTGATACATATATAAGTGATACATATATAAGTGATACATATATAAGTGATACATATATGAGTGATACATATATAAGCGATACATATATAAGTGATACATATATAAGTGATACATATATAAGCGATACATATATAAGCGATACATATATAAGCGATACATATATAAGTGATACATATATAAGCGATACATATATAAGTGATACATATATAAGCGATACATTTATAAGCGATACATATATAAGCGATACATATATAAGCGATACATATATAAGCGATACATATATAAGCGATACATATATAAGTGATACATATATAAGCGATACATATATAAGTGATACATATATAAGTGATACATATATAAGTGATACATATATAAGTGATACATATATAAGTGATACATATATAAGTGATACATATATAAGCGATACATATATAAGCGATACATATATAAGTGATACATATATAAGCGATACATATATAAGTGATACATATATAAGTGATACATATATAAGTGATACATATATAAGTGATACATATATAAGTGATACATATATAAGTGATACATATATAAGCGATACATATATAAGCGATACATATATAAGTGATACATATATAAGTGATACATATATAAGTGATACATATATAAGTGATACATATATAAGTGATATTTTTCTACGATCATGTCGACACAGAAGCGCGGAAATAAATGAAAGGGAAATATCTCATTGTTTTCCCTCCCCCCCCCCGGACCTCCACTACAGTACTCGTGGGTGCGTGCACGCGGCTACATTTTTAGGTGAAAGAAAACAATATCGCATTAATATCAATATTGCAATTCCAGACACCAATATCGAATGTCGCACTTATTTCCAATATCGTCAAGCCCTACCCTTCCTGGGTTCTTCACAGAAAGAAAAAGTCAGGAAAAAAATAACACTTTTTATGGAATAAATAACCAAAACCACCCTCTGGGTTTAAAATTTTAGGCCCTAAAAGTTTTATTTCGCTACTTTAAAATCATGATTGTATCTAGAATGAGCGATTTAAAACGAAAAAAAAACAGACTTACGGGAAGAAGGGGATGAAATACTGCTTCTCTTCATCACATTCCATCTTGCCCTTGATGATGTCACTGATGTCCATGACTGTCAATCAAAGTGACACACGTCAAGGTCATTAACATTTGACATCAATTAAATCAAGACTCATTGTGGCGATTAAAAAAATAATAATTCACGACCTGCGACCCCGAACGGCCTCCTCAGACCCTGAGTGCACTTTTTGTGGTTCTCCTTCAGATCCATGCGACCCGAGCGAACGATCTGACAGATCAGATAAATCTTCTCGCGACTCAAGTCCTTGTTGCCCAAGTCCTGGTCCAGGGAGGAGAGGAAAGAAACAGGATTTAAAACTCACACAAACTGGGAAAATCCATATCCAACAATCAATTTTATCATTGTTAATATTGGAAGAAACATATTTCCAGGGTGACGTTTTTGAAGAAGCTAAAGATGGAACTCTAGCGCCACCGCGTGTTCGCTTACCGTAAAGACAACCTTCAAGTTGTTCAGCATGTCGATAGGAACGTCTTTCCCGCCCCAACGAACAAGATAGTTTTCGCTGCAACAAGGAAGGTACATTTCTTTGTTCATTTTTCAATTTATAAATATATTATTCGCATTTAAACAAACGTTTCCTGCTAAATTATCAGGTTTTACATCAAATTAAAACATGTTTTTACTTTAAATAAAAATATCAAATCTTTATATTTTTTATTATTTACTTATGATATGTTTTAAATCATTATGATCGATGCACGTGATCTATTGGTTTAGTGAAAATAATAATAAAAATAAACGTATTAGGTTTAAACGTCTTTTTAAACAGACTGTTGCCGTAGGAACTGTGAAAAAAACTGTAATAATGACTAGTTTAGGGAGTTGCAATCCATCAAATTATTTTAATACTAACATATAATTAAATACTAACTTAATACTTCAATGTTTACAAATAGAACAAATGCTTAAAAATAAGGGGATGAAAAGAGTCGGATGCAAATTTCAATGTTTATGTAAACACTACACAGGGTTTTTTTGTGGTGACAATACAGAATAAAACAATGAAATAATATACAAGAAATGAAAAGAGATTAATAAAATATAAAAAAAAATATGATACATTAAATAAGACGAATAAGAAAATGAAATAAGGAATAATTAATTAAAATAATTAAATCATGTTCATTATCTCGACAGCAGATGGAAAGAAACAGATCTTGAACCGAGATTTTATTCAAAGTTCAAATCGGTTCAATTTTATTTATATTAAAGCATTTATATTAAAGCATATTTCATACATATTAAATAAGGACAATATCTATAATTTCAGTTTTTAATCAGAAATTTTCATTTGCATAATCCATCTTAACCGTATTCTCTTCCATCCTCCCCCTCTTTTTTTTTCAGTTTACTTTTCATTTCATCATTTATATTAAACTCTCATTTTCAGTTAAAGAATATTTATATTCTTATCCTTTTTTTAAACATCAGTTTGTCATCTTCAGTTAAAGTATTATATATTTGACTTCAATGTATTATTTTTGTCATTTTCAGTCAAAATCATTTCATAATTTTTTTCTTCAATGGAGCAAACAAACATACCCGACCTAACATCTAAACCAGAAGGATGTGTCTCGCCTGCACTTCATACAAAACTCTGCAGCCAGAATTCAGAGCCGCTCTAGTAGAAGAACTCACATTTCTCCTTCAAACTCTTCACTGGCTGCCAGTTTCTTTCAGGATCAACTTTAAAATTCTGGTTCTTACTTTCAGATCTATTCATGGTCAGACCTTCCATCAGTGATCTGATCCAGACTTACACCCCAGCTCGGGCTCTGAGGTCTGTGGATCAAAATCTACTGATGGTTCCTGAACTTCAGGACCAGAGGAGACTGTTGCTCCTAAGCTTTGGAACCATCTATGTGTTTGATGATCTACTGACTCCTTCAAGAAACATCTGTGTTTGATGATCTACTGACTCCTTCAAGAAACATCTGTGTTTGATGATCTACTGACTCCTTCAAGAAACATCTGTGTTTGATGATCTACTGACTCCTTCAAGAAACATCTGTGTTTGATGATCTACTGACTCCTTCAAGAAACATCTGTGTTTGATGATCTACTGACTCCTTCAAGAAACATCTGTGTTTGATGATCTACTGACTCCTTCAAGAAACATCTGAAGACACTTTTATTTGTGTTTTTCCTTGATTCTCTGAGACTCCTGTGTATGTCTCGGAGATATCTGGACCTTTTAAGTATCGTATTTTCCGGACTATAAGGCGCAGACTTATACTCTGGAGCGACATATGTGTGAAATTATTAACACATTATTACCATAATATCATTTCACATGTTATTTTCACACTAAACCACAAGAGGGCGCTCTAGGCCTGTGTTGATGATTTCCACGTAGAAGAGGAAGCGCCGCATCTTCTACCTCCGGAGTTAGTTAGTTGTTTAAAAGTGACACCGATGAAGATTTCATTGGATTTGAGTTATTTGGAGTTACACGGATGGTTTGGTAAACTTGTTAGTTATTTATGCTATAGTTATGTGAATAACTCTTAATATGTTACGTTAACATACCAGGTTCTCAGTCGTGTCATGTAACGTAACGTACAATTATTCAGCCTGTTGTTGCCTCTATTCTATTTTTATTTTAAATTGTCTTTCAAGATGACATGTCTGTTCTTGGTGTTGGATTTTATCAAATCAATTTCCCCCAAAAATGCGACTTATACTCCAGTGCGACTTATATACGTTTTTTCCTTCTTTATTATGCATTTTATGGCTGGAGCGACTTGTTCTCCGGAGCGACTTATAGTCCGGAAAATACGATATATTTTATTGAGTATTGTTTTGATTGTTTAAGCGCTTTGTGACCCTGGTCTAGAAACAGGCTCTATAGATATTACTTACTTACATGGCAACAACAGGTACGTCAGCTAGTTCTTCAGAAGTACAGACACATGTTTAAAGAGCAGGTAAAAACACGTCGAAGTTGCCATGACAGTGGGGAACTTGAGGGAAAGTGTCGAGGTGCGGATCCAGATTCTAACTCCCCACCAAGATATTGACGAGCCCGACAGTGAGTGACAGGGTTTAGCATTAGCAGAGCGAGCAGCGCCGCGGTCACGTCACTCAACGTCTACAGTCCTGGTAATTACATTTTTGCTCCAACCTCTAATTCTCTTCTTCTAATCGGGTCACGTTTCATCACCGACTGTGGAGTCTTTGAAACATAAACCGAGGAGGAAGAGAATTCCTGCGAGCGTCCATGAGTAATAACAATAACAACGTCTTTCATCAATAGACGCCAGAACGGATTAACTCCGTATCGGATCGAGAGGAAAAACAAACCTTTCTATAGACGTAAGGAGCGACGGTTCTGACCTGATGATGGCTTGTTTGTTGGGGTCGTAGAGGGACATGAAGAGCTCCGTGTCCTCCTCGATGCGACACACGAAGTTCCGGACGAAGACGTAGAGACTGTGGGTCGGCGAGGACTGGATCCGGGCCGAGATCCCGCTGTGATCCGTCTGGATGTTGGACTGACGAGGATCGATGTGGTTTTTAGCTCTTTTGACCAGAGGCCGAACCACAGCGTTTTATACTTAACCGTCTTAGGAGACACTTGCTTTGTCCCAAATCGCATTCTTGCGTACTCAAAGTTAGTATTTTAAGTGGGTAAGTGCGTCTCAATTCTTAGTATGTGAAATTTAGTGCGCCATACACACTAGATTGTCATTAAAACACCCACAAAACTGAGTATGGATCGATGGACACTTTCTACACTAAACAGCTCCATCTTAGTGACGTTGTAAACGAAGTTACGTCACATATATATATATATACATATATATATATATATATATATATATTCATATACTTACAGCTGTATTTTCAGCAGCAGTAGGAGGATAAACACGTCTTCGGTGCTGATACCAGCTTAAATATCTCGCAAATATTTTGATTCTCATATTTTTTCTTTATTTCTTTTTCCAAACTTGCAATACGTGCTGCCAGCAGGTGGCGATAGCGTTCAAACAGCTGATTGAAACATCGTTAAATAGAAGTAGAAGAAGAAGCTGTCATGTGATCTCTGGTTAGTGTGTAGCAGCAGAGTTTGATTTGAGACATACTATCTGTGGAGAATTTGCGTACTAGTTAGTATGTACACTAAACTGATGCATACTAACTTCTAGCATACTAAGAGTAGTATGCGATTTGAGACACAGCAATGCTTTGTCTCAAATCGCATTCTTGCGTACTCAAAGTTAGTATTTTAAGTGGGTAAGTGCGTCTCAATTCTTAGTATGCGAAATTTAGTGCGCCATACACACTAGATTGTCACTAAAACGGCCACAAAACCGAGTATGGATCGATGGACACTTTCTACACTAAATGGCTCCATCTTAGAGACGTTGTAAACAGAAGTTACGTCATATATATATATATATATATATATATACATATACTTACAGCTGTATTTTCAGCAGCAGTAGGAGGATAAACACGTCTTCGCTGCTGATACCAGCTTAAATATCTCGCAAATATTTTGATTCTCATATTTTTTCTTTATTTCTTTTTCCAAACTTGCAAACGAGCTGCCAGCAGGTGGCGATAGCGAACAGTTGGTTGAAACCATCGTTGAATAGTAGTAGAAGAAGAAGAAGCTGTCGCGTCATTTCCTGTTAGTTCGTAGCAGCAGAGTTTGATTTGAGACATATGCTGTGTCTCAAATCGCATACTAGCGTACTAAAAGTTAGTATTTTTAGTGCGTTAGTGCGTCTCAATTCTTAGTATGCGAAATTTAGTGCGCCATACCGACTAAATTGGCGTACTAACACGCCCACAAAACTGAGCATGGTTCGATGGACACTAACCACACTAAACAGCCGCCATCTTAGTGACGTTTTAAACGGACGTTACGCCATATATAAATGCATATATATTCATATACTTACAGGTGTATTTTCAGCAGTAGGAGGATAAACACGTCTTCGCTGCTGATACCAGCTTCAATATCTCGCGATTATTTAGATTCTCATATTTTTTCTTTATTTCTTTTTCCAAAGTTGCAATACGTGCTGCCAGCAGGTGGCGATAGCGTTCAAACAGCTGATTGAAACATCGTTAAATAGAAGTAGAAGAAGAAGCTGTCATGTGATCTCCGAGTTTGATTTGAGACATACTATCTGTGGAGAATTTGCGTACTAGTTAGTATGTACACTAAACTGATGCATACTAACTTCTAGCATACTAAGAGAAGTATGTGATTTGAGACACAGCAACAGTGTGAACACACGAGGTCGGAATAATGCGAGAAAATGTTCCCGATAAAAATAATTATTAGGATCATAACAATAATTCAACTCGTATAAATATCATTGTCATGTTTATTGATATCAGGTTTATATTCGTCATAAGTGCATTTACACCATGTTTTCTAAATTAAATATTAATAAAAATTAAATTTATTTCATGGATGTATGCATTTTATTTAGGATTGAACTATTCAATGTTAGTTTTTTTGTTTAATAAATAAATTAAAAACTTAAATAATATACAATCAAATTAAGATTGAAGCTTCTTTTTTTTTAGAATGTCCTTATATTTGTTTAATTAATTTTTTCTCCATTTTATTAAATCCTTTGTTTGTCCCTTCCTTCTTTTCTTTCTGTTGCTTCCATAAGTGCACTGTCTTACAGTGTACTTAGTGCACTTACTTAATTTTGACAGGGCAGTACTGTCTCAAATCAAACACACTAACAGGAAATAACTCGACAGTTTCTTCTTCTACTACTTTTTAACACTGATTGTAACCAGCTGTTGAAACTCTATCACTGACACTTGACAACACTTTTAACCGAAAGAAACAAGTTATTAAGTTGTGTTTTATTGTGTTATTACTGTTGTTGTGTTGTTTTGTGGTAAAATAAGTGTTTTCTCGAGACATTTACGTCAGTATCTGCTCCGAAGACGCGTCGTCAGTGACGTAGCTTCAGTTTAGCTTCAGTTTAGCTTCAGTTTAGCTTCAGTTTAGCTTCAGTTTAGCTTCAGTTTAGCTTCAGTTTAGCTTCAGTTTAGCTTCAGTTTAGCTTCATCTACGTCACTAAGATGGAGGACGTTGAGGGTTGAAAGTGTTCATCGATCCACACTCAATTTTCTGGTCATTTAAGTGCACAGACGTATAACCATGGACGCCGCATCGACTGCTGCCGCCCACTACAGCGGTGTGCATACAGGGCGGCCATCTTGGTACAGTGCCAC
This sequence comes from Callionymus lyra, assembly GCF_982586985.1. NCBI lineage: Eukaryota > Metazoa > Chordata > Actinopteri > Syngnathiformes > Callionymidae > Callionymus > Callionymus lyra. The sequence goes on along the minus strand of NC_141826.1, from coordinate 23,681,307 downwards.
TCACTCCTACAGTGCATTCATCTATATGTGTTTACTCTATAAAAGTCATAAATCGCTCGTTCCTCAAGCTTTTTTCACAGGGTTTTTAAACCTCAGACCAGATAGACAGACGTTATTAGAAGGTATATTCTACTACATTTTTTAAAATATACACAAGCACCCTGTATCATAGCTACATGTATGACGATTTTACAAATGTATTTTGTATTTATTTAATTTACATTTTCACATAACACTTATTTACTTTTTCCCTACTTTTTTTGTGTCATTTTTCGAGTATATATTAATCGCACAAAATATTTTATAGTTTAGTTTATTTTAAGTTAGTTGAAGAAATGATAAAAAAAAACTTATATATATACAAGAATAATATTGCAGCTTATTTAGCTTAGTAATCATGACCTATTTTTTAGGGATTTTTTTCATCTTTCTTTTTGCTTGACGGCCCCTAACGACATTCACAGAATTTAATGTGGCCCCTTGAAGATGATAGTTTGATTCGCTCACCTCCTCCTCCCGAATGCGCTCCTTGATCTTGGCGGTTGCTTTCTCGTGAGCCCGGAACAGGCTGATGACACTCGCCTGCTCCGGGTCCAGGATGTTCCCGGCAGTGTCTCGAACCACTTGATCCAACTCCAGGATTCTAGAGAAGGAAGGAGACTAGAGTGATGTTTGGAGCTTCTTGGAATAATGGCTGAGAAATCAAGCAGCTCCACGGACTGTTCTTTACTCTCCTCTTTTTTCTCTCACTGTATCCTCCCTCTCTTCTCTCCTCTTTTCTCTCACTGTATCCTCCCTCTCTCTTCTCTCCTCTTTTCTCTCACTGTATCCTCCCCCTCTCTTCTGTCCTCTTTTCTCTCACTGTATCCTCCCTCACTCTTCTCTCCTCTTTTCTCTCACTGTATCCTCCCTCACTTCTCTCCTATTTTCTCTTACTGTACCCTCCCCCTATCTTCTCTCCTCTTTTCTCTCACTGTATCCTCCCTCACTCTTCTGTCCTCTTTTCTCTCACTGTATCCTCCCTCACTCTTCTTTTCTCTCATTGTATCCTCCCTCCCTCTTCTCTCCTCTTTTCTCTCACTGTATCCTCCCTCTCTCTTCTCTCCTCTTTTCTCTCACTGTATCCTCCCTCTCTCCTCTTTTCTCTCACTGTAACCTCCCTCTCTCTTCTCTCCTCTTTTTTCTCTCACTGTAACCTCCCTCTCTCTTCTCTCCTCTTTTCTCTCTCACTGTAACCTCCCTCTCTTCTCTCCTCTTTTCTCTCACTGTATCCTCCCTCTCTCTTCTCTCCTCTTTTCTCTCACTGTATCCTCCCTCTGTCTTCTCTCCGTCCATCTTTCTACCCTTCATCCTTCCTCCCAGCCGGTCACAGCATGAGGCCGTCTGGGAGCCTGGTTCTGCTCCAGGTTTCTGCCTTCTAAAAGGAACTTTTTCCTCGCCACAATGTTATTTACTCATTGTTGAGTTGCTGGATCTTTCTCCACTATAGTCTTCCTTCAACTGTTAAGTGTCTTGAGATAACTTTGTTATGATGAGACACTTTAAATACAATTGAATTGAGAAATAACTGAGATTAACTGTATTTTAATCACAGTTTCTTAAAGAGTAAACATGTTTTTGTTTTTGTTCTTCTGGAGAGTGAAAATGGAGCCTCTACTGTAAACCTACTTGTTTCCATAATCGATTTTGGAGGTGACTTTCTGCTTGAGCTCCTTAAACTCGTCGCTGGGCAACGTTCCCGAGAGGAGCTGCGAGCGCCACTCGATCAGCTCCCACATCAGGCCCTGGACCTGCTTGACTCGCGCCTCCTTGTTGGCCTTTCATGGAAGAAACGCGTCGGATTATCTTCTCGACTATCGAACGTTTGAGACCAGGTTCTGGTTTCATACCACGAAGAGCTGCTTCCAGATGCTGCCCCACTCCCTCAGCGTCGTGGTGACCTCTTTGACCAGCGGCAGCTCCGCCGACAGAACCACCTCCTCATTTCTTCAGAGACAAAAGGGATTTATTTTAAATTATTCAAAGTCAAAGTCAAATATTCAAAGTCCTAAAGTATCTAAAGGCGTCTCACCCTCGATGTTCAACAACAGCCTCCCTGAGGTGGATGAAGCTGGCGGGAAACACACCCTGGAAATGTTTGATCAATTATAATCTGTATAAGTGAGTTTTGTTCATATAGTTTTATAGAAACACATCATCAATAACTGTATACTTTTTAAAGGAGACATGCTTGTAAAATACCTGAAGAGACTCGTTTCTGGCCAGGTACCCTTTGAACCACCCTTGAAAAACAGGGGGAAAAATACATATATTCATCATTAATATATACATTATCTATGAGAATTTGTTTCAAATTTGTTCTTTTTGCAATTTTTTTCGTCACTAACAGGAGGGATGAACGCGAGGCTAGTTCTTAGTAAGAAATTATAATTATATCGAAAATAAAAAGATGTAAAAAATAATATATTTACACAAAGAAACTGTTGAGTAACTTAACTAGAGACAATATGGAGAATAGTAGAAGGATTATCAGTTCAAATCACAAAGCTTTGTAAATATACAGCATGTATTATTATGTGTACAACTGTGACACTATTATGATACATTGTAGAGAATACTTACCATCACACACTTCTTGAATAAAAACTGCATCTCCAATTTCCAGAGAAAGCTGCTTCTCTCCTTTGCCGGTAAAGTTCCACTTCACTGGAAACGGGAAACATAAATACAAGGAAAATAAATGTAAATACTGGCAGATTTTTAAAAAGGTATATTTTATTGCTTAATGGACTAGAAAAATAACAAGCTAGTAGCACTAGCTTAGCGATTAGTTTAGCAACTAATTTAGCGATTAGCTTAGAGATTAGTTTAGCAACTAATTTAACGATTAGTTTAGCGATTAGTTTAGCGATCATCTTAGCGATCAGCTTAGCGATTAGTTTAGCGATTATCTTAGCTATTAGCTTAGCGTTAGTTTAGCAATTCATTTAGCGATTAGTTTAGCGATCATTTTAGCGATAATCTTAGCTATTAGCTTAGCAATTATCTTAGCGATTAGATTAGCGATTATCTTAGAGAATAGTTTAGCAATTAATTTAGCGATTAGTTTAGCGATTAGTTTAGCGGTCATCTTAGAGATTAGTTTAGCGATTATTTTAGCGATTAGTTTAGCGATTAATTTAGCTTTCATCTCAGATATCAGTTGAGCAATTTTCTTATCGATTAGTTTAGCGATTATCTTAGTGATTAGTTTAGCAATTAGTTTAGCAATTAGCTTAGCAGTTAGCTAAGGCCTGCTTGATCATACGATTAAAATCTATGGAGGTAAATATAAATTGAAGTTATAAAGATAAATTGTTCCAATACTTAATCTAAAGTAGGTCAATACTTAAGATCTTTAAAAATGCAGTTTGTCCCGTTTATATAGTCAAATAAAAAAAATGTACCGCTGAAGGCCAAATATAATTGTCTCAACCCTCAACTATTTATTCAATCATTATCACACATTAATGTATATTGTAAAAAAAAAAAAAAGAACACAATAATTATAGTGAATACAAAACCATAATTACTAAACATAATGTAGATGGACATTTTCAACGAATGCACTAGTAATTAAAATGCTAAACATATTTAACATTCCTTTACACTTGGCTTAAGATATCACAATAGAACATATATTCAAATCCTACATTTCAATTGTTGTCTTAAACCTTTGTGACAAAAGGTCATCTGACAAATCCAGTCTCATTGCTGCAATTATGGTAATTAAAAAAAAAATACATTACAATTTAAGACTGAAAGGTTCTCACACGCACTGATTTAACAATCTTAAGAGAACAAACATAAAATCAGAAAAGTGCAATACTTGGGCTTTTTCTACACACATATATATATATAGATACAGTATTTGGCTCAACACGATACTTCCTCCTGTCTTCTCCATTTCCTGTGTTGTAGCCTCGCGCGAACCAGAAACACATTTTTAACAACATTAGAACTAAACAACCGCCTCATATTATATATAACCATATTGTTCTTGTTTATAACAAGTACTTTTAAACAAGTCAAAATATTAATCCAGATTAAATCAAAGGTTTATTCTAACAAGTGCTGCAAATATAACCCCATAGAAACCAGTCAGCCGTATATAAAATGTCATTTATTTTTAATTATATACTTGCTATTAAATATTTGACGCCGATAGCAGAGGAACTATTTGTCCTGAACACCTGCTGACATCCTGTGACGCGTCGCGTTTATTCTCACTCCTCTGAGCCACTCTTTTTTTAAAAAATAACACTAATATCGACGCAAGATAAAGTTTCGTTCTTCTGCGTATGAACGTAAAAAAAAAAAAATCAACGTACCGACACCGAAGCGCTCGAGCGTCGTCCTCTTCCAGGAAACCATGATGAACCTCTCGCTTTATGTCCCTCGAGCGCTTTTTAAATCTCGTTCATCGTCTGAATGCAGTCGTGAATGATTTTGTCAGAAACTCGCAGAAGCAACCGTCATCTCTCTTCCTCTTCTGTCGCTCCTCTCTTCCTGCCTTCGCTCGGTTAAGAGGAAGTGGCTACGACAAGGTGGAGGCCGACAAAATGTGCAGTATTTGGCTCTACATGTTACTGGAGGTTATTTCATTTGCTGTTTTGGATCGTTTTTTTTGACAGTAAATAACTCCGACCTCAGTTCACTACGATCGTACATCGTGTTCAGGACATATTCTTCCGAACATGCTCCGTCATCATAAATAAATAGGGTAAATGTATTATGTATTTGAATTGACATAGGGTGCTCTAGTGGTTGTATAGCGTAACTGCGATAGAAAGATGGTATATCGGGGGATCATCCTTTTTGTAACCGGTTACACGACGGTTGGAAGCTTTGGTTACATGTGTAGAAAATATTGTAGAAAAATTGCCACACCAATGTGTGTTTGTATTAATATATATATATATATATATATATATATATTAATTATATTAAAAAAGTGGTTGTATAAGGCAACAACGATAGAAAGATGGTATATCGGGGATCATCTCTTGTGTAACCGGTTACACGGCAGTAAGAAGCTTCACTTACATATGTAGAAAATATTGTAGAAAAATTGACACCCCAATGTGTGTTTGTATATACTCTATATAGTATATATATATATATATATATATATATATATATTTTTTTTTTTAATTATTATTGTATTAAAAAGTGGTTATATAGCGTGACCAGAAAGATGGTATATCTGGGATCAGATATATCTTTGGTTAAATGTGTAGAAAATATTATAGAAAAATTGAAACGCCAATGTGTGTTTGAATTTATATATATATATATATATACAGTATATCTTTTTTTTTAAATTATATTAATAAAGTGGTTATACAGCGTGACTAGAAATATGGTATATCAGGGTTTATCCTTTGTGTAACCAGTTACACGACAGTTGGAAGCTTCGGTTACATGTGTAGAAAATATAGTGGAAAAATGAACACCCTCAATGTGTGTGTGTGTGTATATATATATATATATATATATATATAACAAATTGCATCACAAATACTGTCTTGCAATCTGAGTATCGGCAACAATACAAGTTTATTTCTCAGTTTACAAGATGGAGTCGAGAGGTGAACTGAGGATTCCATATATAAACATGAGTCGAAACCACTTTGATATTTGATACATAAAACGTCTTCACGAATCTGCCGAGAGTAGAAGAGATGACGAAGCATGTTCGGAAGAACATTTTTATGATAATTAATATATATATATATATATATATATATTAATATAGAGTGTAGAAGAGATGACAAAGCATGTTCGGAAGAACATTTTTATGATAATTAATATATATATATATATATTAATTATCATAAAAATGTTCTTAATAATATATATATTAATATATATATATATTATATTAATATTAATATATATATATATATATATATATATATATATATATATATATCTTCTACTCTCGGCAGATTCGTGAAGACGTTTTATGTATCAAATATCAAAGTGGCTTTGACTCATGTTTATATATGGAATCCTCAGTTCACCTCTCGACTCCATCTTGTAAACTGAGAAATAAACGTATATTGTTGCCGATACTCAGATTGCAAGACAGTATTTGTGATGAGTTCTGGGCTTTAGGTCGAGTTCAAATCCCATCTTAGAGGGAAAAGAAAAACAATCTTAAATCCGGGTTCGTCGTCTGGTTCGATCGCTTTAACATCTGAGACGAAAAGAGCCGACGCATCATTCACGGAACAATCCGTCTCTCAGGCCAGAGACGACGTGGAAGATCTGCCAACATGGACTTTACTTTTACTGGCTGTATTAGGACGTATGCAGCCTTTCTGGACAGAAAGTATGTGATGATCTCACACTGGCTGAAGAGGGAATTGAAACACTGTTGCCAAGAAAGTAAATGATCCACAAACTGATAAGGAAGATTTACGCAACTTTTACAACTAATCTCAGTCTTCTGCTATTTACCTCAGTTCTCCTGTGGCGTTTAACAAGGTACTATTTTGGGTCCTATTTTATTTTCTATGCATTTCAAGTGTCAAATCATTTAATGTAGCCTGGTTTGAAAACCAAACAAAAATGTTCAATGAGAAAAAAGGGGAGAAACATTTTATCAACTTTGATTAAACCAACTTCAATAATTATATGAATTATCATATAATATCGATACACTGAAATATCTAAATATTTTTTCACAATCCTGAAACAATGTTCAACATCATCAACATCATTTGTTGCAATTAAGATTCCGGCCTTTAGATGGCAGTAGTCTTTATGTCCGCCGAAGCTAAAGGAACAATCAAATTCTGCAAGATCCTGGTGATGACTGAGGACAAGAGGATACAGTGACTCCAGCAGCTTTTAAAGCTGATGTTTGGACATATTTTGGTTTCAAAAACAAATGTAAGCAGTTACGACTTCGTCAAGAATCATTTGAACTGTAAATACTACAACACCAGAGTCAAGTACTGGACAATACTACACTGACTCCTTTAAGAAACATTTTAAGACATTTCGATTTGTTCAGGCTTTTCCTTGATTTTCTGGAACTCCTGTTGTGTTCTCAGTTTTATCTTGATCTTTAAAGTATATACTTTATTGAATATTGTTTTGATTGTTTAAGCGCTTTGTGACCCTGGTCTGGAAAAGCGCCGCATAAATATAAATTACTTACTTACTTACATTTAATTTATTTAATTAAATTTTCAACACTTGTTAATACAGTATCATAATGTATCTTGCCAATACACACCTCTATCTATTTTCCATAGTCAGGAGCCTCACGGAGTAAAACTACAAGAAATGAGGGGTAATACTACAGTGACTCGCAGAATAATACCGTCTTGATGCGCAGTTCGCTTTATAGTTTATACAGATTTCTAAGCACCGTATACAACATAAAATTGGCTCTAGGTCAGAAAGTACAACCAAAATAAATTTATAAGGCCCACTGGCAATTTATAAGAAAGTTAAAGTATTTTAAATTTGCCGTTCAGTCCAAAAATACTGCAAATCAAGTTTTGTGATTTATCCGTCATGTTGGCTAAAACACATTTTAAAGTCCACAAAAATATAGATATTTTTTAATTGTTGAAAGGCATGACATTAGTTAGGACTCCACACCTCCTAACTTGTGATGTATTTGAATTGACACAGGATGCTTTAGTGGTTATATAGCGTAACTGCGATAGAAAGATGGTATATCGGAGATCATCCTTTGTGTAACCGGTTACACGACGGTTAGAAGCTTCAGTTACATGTGTAGAAAATATTGTAGAAAAATTGACAGCCCAATGTGTTATATATACATATATATTTTTTTAATATATTAAAAAAGTGGTTATATCGCGCAACTATGATATAAAGATGGTATATTGGGGATCATCCTTTTGTGTAACCGGTTACACGACAGTTGGAAGCTTCGGTTACATGTGTAGAAAATATTGTAGAAAGATTGACACCCCAATGTTTGTTTGTATTTATATATAAATATATATATACATTTTTAAATTATATTAAAAAAGTGGTTATATAGCGCAACTATAATAGAAAGATGGTATATTGGGGATCATCCTTTTGTGTAACCGGTTACACGACAGTTAGAAGCTTCGGTTACTTGTGTAGAAAATATTGTAGAAAAATTGACACCACAATGTGTGTTTGTATATACATATACATATACTGTATATCATTTTTAATTATATTAAAAAAGTGGTTTTATAGCGCAACTATAATAGAAAGATGGTATATTGGGGATCATCCTTTTGTGTAACCGGTTACACGACAGTTAAAAGCTTCGGTTACATGTGTAGAAAATATTGTAAAAAACTTGACACCCCCAATATATATATATATATATATAATTTTTAATTGTATTAAAAAAAGAGGTGATACAGCGCCACTATGATAGAAAGATGGTATATTGGCGATCATCCTTTTGTGTAACTGGTTAAACAATAGTTAGAGGCTACGGTTACATGTGTAGAAAATACTATAAAAAACTTGACATCCCAATATATATATATATATATATATATATATATACACACATATTAATTATCATAAAAATGTATATTTCTTTGGCCACCCAGATTCCAAGACAACTGGGTTTATTAATTTTCATTGCGTCCCATTTTGAGTTTTCATTTCTCCAGATGCGGTCGACTGGTGTTAATGATTACAGATCCATCATGAGGCAGGGAGGAGCACAGAGACATGAAATCATCTGCAAGCGACTAGAAAACGCTCGTTCTTCTCTCAGACGGATCACTCGTCTTTGTCTGCGATCCTCCATCACCTCCCAGAGTCGGAGTCGTGACAGGCTTTGTGTCCTGAAGACGTAATAACAATGAAAAGTGATAATTAGTCGGAGATATAAGAACGTCGGAGGCTAAAAAAAGTAAGGAAAAGGGAAAGAGAATGAAGAGATTCATCGAAGGAACAGGAAACGCATGAAAATACGAGACGGAAACTCGTAATGAAAAAGTACGACGAAAGATATGAAAGGAGGATGGCGAATGACTTATAGGCTCGCCTGCGAGCGTTAAGAAGATGGATCGACGATACAAAATGAAACGGAAACACCATCAACGGAACAAAAGATACATGTAAACCAAGAGCAAAGTAAAAAAGATGGATTCCCCGGTGAACGCACGAGGTCAGCGAGCGTGCAGCCGTCGATTCTCAGTCAACTGCACGGGAAACATTCAAGTTTAAAGCTGTAACGACGGCCTGAATTATTGAGAGAAGTATATATGGTTCACTGTGGAGGCATGTGACGCCACATGACACACTTGGACTCGAACAAGACTAATGTGCGTCTCTTTATAGCATTTGGAAAGACAATATTTACAGAGTGGATGAGGAATTATGATGGTGAACAAGAGCTAAAAGCCAAGTAATAAAAGCAGACGAGAGGAAGGTCGAAGATGGAAAGCACAAGGGAGAGAGAGAGGGAGGGAGGGAGGGCGAGAGAGAGAGAGAGAGAGGGATGTGAGTCACTGACGCTCTCGTCTCAAGCACACACACTCTCAGACACACCGACGGAGAAAGAGCAAAACAACTACAAAAAAAAAAAAAAAAATCTGGGATTCATCAGGAGACTGGAGTCTTTCTTCGCTCACAGACACAAAGGAGGACCAAAAGGTGGGTGACTTGGATTCTTATTTTCAGGTTCAAATCTAAAACCTAATTTAAACATTACTAACGTAGGTCTATTGGAAATTGAAAGCTGATGTGAGGAACTTGAGTGACGTGTGTGTGTGTGTGTGTACCCTTGTGTGTGTGTGTGTGTGTGTTTGTTTAAGGAAGTGACATTTGCCGCGACTGTACTGAACAGTCCAATGCAGTTCAGACGACATAAACACGCAGCCGATCACCTCGACTGAACTTTGAACAAAGGGAAGAAAAACTTACCTCACTCACTCGCAATAAGGAAGTGAGGTCGACCGACAGGAGGAAGTAATTCATTTTGTATCGCCGTGACATCGTAATATATGCAACTGACCGACTTAGAAAATAACACGTAGTGAAGATGCGTTTTAATTGTTACACAAATCACCCTCAAGAGATGTGCATCGTTTTTCTTTGTTTTGTTCAATACAGCCGTAAATATTCTCTCACGGTTTCTTGTTTTAAAGTCCATATTAAATGTTTTTTGCTGCACTTAAAAAATAAATAACAAAAACATGGTATCCTGGTTTAGTTGACTATTATGTTCGCTTGTTCACATCTTGCTTTATTTGTGGAAATATATACATTTAGTAAGAACTTTAATGTTATCTTGGCTTAACTCAGATGCATTTAATAGAATATTTGGAGTTTTATTTGAACAATTAATGTAAAATTGTTGTTTACTGAAGCATTCAAAGACATAAAGGGACGTCATTGGTTTGATCAGCTTTGAGAAAATGTCCCGTTTATTTTTATTTGTTCAGGCTTTTCCTTGATTTTCTGCAACTCCTGTTGTGTTATCAGTTTTATCTTGATCTTTAAAGTATATACTTTATTGAGTATTGTTCTGATTGTTTAAGCGCTTTGTGACCCTGGTCTGGAAAAGCACTATACAAATAAAAATTACTTACTTACTGTATTTTAATCCTAGAGGTACAACTTAATCCATCAATATATAACATCTGAAGTTTATTTTCAAACAATTATTATTATTATTATTAAACACCTGTAGGTTTAATGTGAGACACAACAACAACCCTTTTTTTTCCCCTCACTGTGTCAACAAATGTACATTCAGTACATAAACTTCCTGTAGGTATGTGATCATGTGATACCAACACAAACATCTCATTCATGGCATCGGCTCCTCAAATTTGATCACCGACTGGTCATGCATTTCGCTCCAGGTGATGTTCAAACCGACCTCTTGTTATCTGTCAACCATCGCTGTTATACAGGCGTGTGATCGGTGTTGTTTTGATACCAAACACGCTGATGGATTCATCTTCTGCTCTACAAAACAAAATAGAAACGTCACTCAAGGGTGGAGTAAACTCCTGCCATATTGGGATCTTTTTTCAAAATCACTATGGACATAGTTTAGATCAGGTGTCTGCAGAAAATGGCTGAGTTAAGAGTTTATAGTGAAGGTAAATGATTATTTTGAGGTAAACAAAAGTTTTATCTAAGAAATTGTCCGATTATTTATTTTGATTTTACTTTTTTAATGAGTAGTTGATTTATTTATGAGCACATTAGTTCAACAGACTTCAAAGCATTACATGTTTATTTATTTTTAAACTAAATCAATAAAAACGTTTTAAGAGTAAATAAAGTTGAAATTTCAAAGATGCAACATTTTCGGTAGATTGACACAGACCTTAATTTATATCATAAATTTTAACTTATGAATATTTTTTTTTCTTCAACGTCTTTTTCGCTTTTTGTATAATAGATTTTAGTCTTAACTTGAAGTGAAAAGGGTCCATTATAGCGATGAGCTCAATGCGCCAGCAGGGGGCAGTAGCAGGATGAATATTGCACAAGACAGAGTTTCAAGCTCGATTGACAGCTGGAAAGAAATGCCAAATCTAAACTCAAATTCACATGGAACTCCCAAAAATACCACAAATATTTAATCATCTGTTCTTTGTTATCCGTTATCAGTATTAACGCCGTTGTTGTCACGGGTCAAACCGGGATAAAGAAGCGTTCAGAAAGTCCAGTAGAGGAATATTTACACGAGTAATTCCAGGTTTTATTGATGTTTGATCTTGAAAATGCTTAATGGACAAATGTAGTGTTCACAGCAGTCAAACTGCTGAGGTGGTCCAGAAGGTTCTCAGCTCCTATTGGTCCGTGAGGTCGTGAGTAGCTCACAACAATCTTAATGACCACAAAGAAAAGATGTAAAATCAGCATTTTTAGCTACTTAATCTTTGATTTATGAGCTCTCCACGAAGCAAACCTTCAGCTAGAGATCATCGAAGGACACTCGGGGACTCGTTTTACTAAACAACGACAAAGAAATGCAAATATTTTCTCCTTTAAATTCAACAGCTGCAGGCGTAAAATGTTAATGTCAGAGGGTCTCCCTCGGAGTCGCCTCCTGAATCTTAAAAAAGTCACTCAGAGGATGTTGACGTGCGGCTGCAGACGGAATGAGGTCAACTTGACGCTCATTTGTTAACGTCGTCGAATGGACTGCGTGTCACTCAACCTGCTGCATAACCTCTTTACTGTCGTCGATCACCGAGTCTCGTATCCCGCCGTCGACTCCCCTCCGCTTGGGGATGACGGGCTGTTGCTAGGCAACCATCCATCCCAGAATGCCTCCCTGCTCCAGAGGCGATCAGCTGAGAGACGCATATGGAATCAACTAGAATGTTTTAAGGTCAGACTGCAGGACAGGAGAGATAAACATGACCTTTTATAAGAGTTATCTTTGTCCGTAAAAGAATAAAACATGTCAACAAAGATTCGGGAACATCAATGTTTTGTTAACAAACAACATAGTAAAGTACGGTTTCTTCCATTTCCCTTGATAACAACTTCAAGTTAAAGACTTGGGGGGGGGGGGGGGGGAATCGAGACTTGGCAGAGATCAGATCTAAATACTTTGTTGTGTACTGAGCAACATCTCTGCCCGACGGGCCTGCAGTGATGTTCCCTTGAGACTCTATTTAAAGCGAAGACGATGAAGTCGTGACGTCATGATGTCCTCAAGATGCATGTAAGCAGGAGCAGGTTTTTGTGGCCGACGTTGCTACGTTACGACGAAAGACTTCAGCTTCGAGTGCATCGTGAACGACAAAACTAGCTGCTAAAATAAATACATGGAATGTTCTCACGACCTGAAAACAGCTTCGTCATTTGCATGTTCAAAGGTTTCATGTGTCAATAGTTACTTTGGTTGTGTGACAACAAAGTTTAGGATCAACTCATGTAATTTAAGCATTTCGTAAAGTGTTGTGTGACTCTATTGTGTCATCAGTGTGTGTTTGTACAAAACTCTTTTCACTGAAATATTGATATTAAAAAAAGAAAAAGTTTTTCTGGAGATTAAGTCTTGTTTACCATAACCACACCCGCTGTGATTGGTCAAACATGGAGGTTTGTCACCGCGCGTCATCAATCCCGGGAGCCTTTCCCTCCAAGGGACTCGTTGTATAAACAAAGCGGGGCGTGATTACAGCTGGAGGAGGAGTTAAGCCATTATTGCCTCATATTGGACTCTCGTAACCTCTCGTTCGCCCAGATTTCAGAGCAACTAAAGTAATAAGTTGAAAACATGGTCATGATGAAGAACTTACTGCATCTTGGAGAGAAGAACGTTTACTGCATGAGAGTCAGAAGTGTGGGTTTTTATTTGAGGACTACAGGCATCACTAAGAATGTGCAAGGCAGAGTATTTATAATAATTCGTTTATGTTAGGGATGTTAAGTACAAGCCATAAAAGCACAAATTTCTATTAATAAGATTTGCTGGTGTAAGAGCATTACTCAGCAGTTCTTATGATCCATTAAAGTCCTTAAAATGTAAAACCATCCAGTGGCTTAACCTTGTTGTGTCGTTTAAAGACTGCAGTAGTGTGCGTTTAAAAAAGCAAAAACAACCATATTCAAGAATATATATATATATATATATATATATATATATATATATAGATAAAATATTAGGGAGTCTATCTCTTATTATTATTATAAATTAAGCATTCACACAGACATCAAATCTGGTGAATTCCAAAGCCATGAGAGATGAAATGCTATTATTCATCCTTGTTTTTGTACCTCAGTGATCGACTGATCTACTGCATAAACATGCCAGGTGTGTGGATGGATCAAGAGTAAAATGAAGTTAAGGTATTTTTTTCTAACTCATAAATAACAATGACAATATCGACGTTGGCAAGCAAAGATGATTTAGTTAAACATTATTGCTTGTGATAATGTGTCATAATAACTGAGAACAGTATAAAATGTACAATACACATTTATATCTTAAAAGATTTAAATCCATTAATGTAGTATATAAACAACTTTAAACTTTTATTATTCATCTATCAATTGTGTAACTGACAAAAACGATGCTATTGTTTCAGAGTTGTTGTTTTGATTGTGTGTATTTTGCTTATATTCTTCTTCTGTGTTTCAAGTAGAAAGACCACGTGTTTCCATTGAATATTTTTTAGATCCAGTATTATGAGATGATCATTGCAATTCTCCTCTACGTCCACCAGATGTCAGCAGAGCCACAGAAGACGCTGAGCTGAGTTCCCGGAGAGAGCGATGACATCACTGACGTTCAGGCTCATCGTCATGTCAGACCCGAGTCATGATGGGATGACACCGAGGTAGATGACGAGATGAAAGAAGTGGGGCTTTCACTTAAAACTGAAGTCATGACAGACGTCCTACTGGGTTCGGTCCTGGTCCTGCTCATACTTCTGACCATCGGCGGCAACGTGACGGTGTGTGTGGCCGTGTGCATCTCCCGACGCCTGCGCTGCCTCACCAACTGCTTCATCATCTCGCTGGCCATCACCGACCTGCTCCTGGGCCTCCTGGTCCTGCCCTTCTCCGCCCTGCTGGAGCTCACCCGCGACTGGCCCTTCGGCCCCGGATTCTGCAACTTCTACATCTGCATGGACGTGATGCTGTGCACCGCCTCCATCCTGACCCTGCTGGTCATCAGCGTGGACCGGTACCTGGCCGTGACCATGCCGCTGAGGTACTCCTCGCTGGTGCTGCCCTGGCGGGTGGGCGTGGCGATGGCCATCGTCTGGACCACGTCCCTGGCCGTGTCCTTCCTGCCCATCCAGATGGGCTGGAACACCGCCAACGGCACGCTGCAGAACTTCGGGCCGGGGTCCACGAAAGGATCCTGCCGGTTCGAGCTGAACCGGCCTTACGTCCTGACGGACTCCATCCTCACGTTCTTCTTGCCGCTCTTCGCCATGTGCTGCATCTACCTCAGAATACTGCGCATCGCCAGGAAACAGGCCAAGCGGATCGTCAACGCCCGCCCCAACTGCGTCCAGAACTACCAGGGCGGCAACAACAAACCCAACACCTCCGCCACCGCCACCACCTTACGCGAGCACAAAGCCACGGTCACGCTCACGGCCGTGATCGGGGCGTTCGCCATCTGCTGGTTACCCTACTTCATCATGTTCACCGTGTTGGGTTTAGAGGAGCACCCTCACCCCAACACCGTGTCAGGATTCTCCGTCGTTTTGTGGGTCGGCTACACAAACTCGGCCCTCAACCCGTTTCTTTACGGCGCACTCAACAGAGACTTCAGGACGGCCTACAGGCAGGTCCTGGGGTGTCCTTGCTCCAGGAGGTGCAGGAGCCATACGCAGTCGACGGCGACAGCAGCCGACGCCGAAACTCGTCAGTGACATCGAGCGTCTCGACGTCCTCGTCCAGATGTCGTTCTCAGTAAATTATTCAACACCAGCAACACCTCCACACACCAGTCCTCGTGTCCCACGACTTTCCTAGACTGTGGGCGCCAGAAACCTTGACATAACCAGACTCAAGCTAGGTAGCGCTCTTGACTAAGTTGTTTACCGAAAGAATAGTTCTGTTCCGAGTCTTTTTAAGGAGCTTTAGGACAAAGAGGACGAGGTCAATGGAAGGAACTCAAACGACTCAGGGATCGACAAACTCTTTACTTCGTTCTTGGTTAAGGCTCGACCTTTAAGTAAGACTTTGAGGCCACGCATTCGTTGACGTCTTTCATCTCTTGTTTACACAGAGTCTAGAATCCAAATATACAACTCAAAAGTTTCCTGTGCCCTTTACTTTCACCAACAATCTTTTGGGAAACACCTGCATCTCCTCCTGACATTCCTTCTTCTACCAACACGCCTCACAAACACTAAACTACACAAGAACTACACAAGCTGCGATGTACACGTCAAACTCAAAACCCTTGGGCCTCATTTAAAACACCACAGTACCTTGAAAAGGCAAGTGTTGGATCCACAAATGAACTGTAAACAAGATCTTCCACGATGATTGGTTATTCCATGACCTATGAAGTGACAGCCTCCAATTACTAGACCGCGTCCAAGGGTTGCTTAAAGCAAAACTCGTGTCTTTTGTGCTACACAAGTGTCAAAGTACAATATCTAACGAAAAACTAGGGACAGGTTCCAATAAGTGTCACCATCGAGCCGAGCTTTCAGACATAAAATGATACGATTTCTTTACTTAGTTTTTTTCCTGATAAACATCTAAAATACAGAGCTAAGAACAAGTATTTAAATATCAATGATTCATGGACATGAAGTTATGACGCTCAAGACAAAAACACAATAACTTTCTATTGAAGATCATTAGAATTATTTTGTACGTCTATTTTGACGACATTCTGCACTTTCAATGAATCTCTGTGGAGTGGACTGTATGTCGGGAAGTGGACAATATCAACAATATTATTAAAGAAAGAGAGAACTTGGGGCAAAAACGAGACCAGGACCAAGACTGGAAATAACTGGTCCGATGATCGGTCAAGTATACAAGTACAATTTCAAATATTTTGGTTTGATTTTTGTTTCATGGACCAATTTAAAAGCACCAGTTTTTTTCACCAGTATCACAAGTGAACATGTTGAATAAACACTTCTATGTTGTGGGACAATTTAATGAACGAGTTTACACTGGAGTTCCCCCCTGTGGTCGTGTTCAATAACTACAAGTCTAATTATCATTACATGTGTACGAATAGATACACTTTTTTTTTGTGGAAACGATCAAAAATGCCTCCGTACTATATAATATTAAATATTTGAAATGTGTTTTTACTCCACTTTCCAATTCTTTTATAGAATCTTGAAAAATAAAATTGAAAAATGACGTTTTTTATAACATAATTTGTAATTTTGCTAGAATTAAATATACTTGAAATAACTTGAAACAACTTGAAAGAAAGAAATCCAAAATAACTTGGAGTGAAAATCTACCGAAGCCAAAAATGTATCTCAAAATTTGTACTGTGTGTGACATAATTTTCTTTTTATTAAACTGCGTCTTATGAAATTGCCATCTGCAAAAGTATTGCTCAATTACATCGAGGTGAAGGTCAAAGTATTTGTACCAGTATCGGAAAATCATTTTTTTATTGACACCCGTCCCTCAACATGTGACATCCAATGCATACTTTATATTTATTTGTCCCTTTATTCAAGCCAAAAGAACCTTTACGAGTCCACTGCTGTGTGGAGATGTTTCTAAACCAGCAAAGACCTTCCAAAGACTACTGGGATCAAACAGAACCGGGAAAGAACCGACGAGCCGCTATAAAAAATGACTGTCAATGAAAAAATAGGTGAAGCAAATCTCGGTCATCGCTCAGATGTTGCGTTTTTTATGTGTGTACCGGGTGTATTTAGCTTCTACCACAAAGTGCACAGCGGACGCAGGGAGGCACTTCTACCGCCCGTCTTGCCAAATAAATCCAGGGCGATCCCCATCGTGAGGCCAGCAGCAAATGAACTGTGACACACATGTCCTAATGGTGTCGTCCTCGGAGCGGCGGGCCATATGGCAACACGCTTGTTAGGCCAATAAACCTGGTTTTCAGCCGGCGAGGAGCCGCATTAGCCGCTTTCACACACGGCTCTCATTTCTCCGCTCGGCTTCAAACCACTCGCTCATTACTCACGTGTACAAATGTGCATTAGTTAAAGCAATACTCTCTTAGCAGAGACCGAGGACGCGCCGACGTCGCTGCTCCCGTGATTCGATTTCCGAACCTGCGCTCATCCCTTTTCTACACGTTCCAGATATTTGGATTTCAAAACTAGCATGTTTTGGTTTCCGGTTCGTCATTAACGTGTTGTTAAAAACATGTGTATTCAAACTAAAACATGGAGCTCATTTTTCCAATCATAATAGGAGAGGAAATTAAATGTTTAATAGTCGTGGCAGCGACTCTTTTGCATGTTGGAAACTCGCTAAGATTCCGGGTTGACATGTTGAAAAACTTAATAGTAGGTTGTTTAATGCGTTTGTCTAACTTATGTATTTATTTTAGCTACAGTTTTACCAAGAATGTGAAAACTCGCTCATCCTTAATCAGGTTATTTGGAAAAACTGGAGTTTTTACGGAAACTAATGTTGAATAAAAACGAATGATCTGAATTTAAAGTATGTTTCATGTTTCTGTTCTTCGTGTGCTTTTGTAAGTAAGAAAGTAATTTATATTTTTAAAGACATTTTCCAAAGATCTCTAAATTAAGGAAAATGTTGTCACAGCATAACCTGGAGTTTATAATCCATGTGTTCTTCTTGTTTAAACTATTGTAACAGTTTATTTTGGTGTCTAAATAAGAAGGATCTGTCTCGCCTGCAGTTGATGCAACATTTCTGAGCCGCTCTAGTAGAAGAACTCACATTTTCCCGAAACTTAAATCTCTTGTGAGTTTATTCTTTTTATGAGTTTCTTTGAGCACTCTGGTTTCCTCCCACATTCCTTAAAGTTAAAAGTCTCCGTTGTGTTTGAGTCATGTTTACTGTGATGGACTGGCCACCTTTCCAGGGTGTCCCCTACCTGGGTTTAGCTCAGGGCAAACGGGTACGGACAAGTGAAAGACAATTTCACATATTCAAAAATTCCCCTTTTTCAAAAGAAGGAAAATTCACCTTTCTTTTCTGCCTTTAACATATTATTATTAGTTTATATTTT
This sequence comes from Callionymus lyra, assembly GCF_982586985.1. Classification (NCBI taxonomy): domain Eukaryota; kingdom Metazoa; phylum Chordata; class Actinopteri; order Syngnathiformes; family Callionymidae; genus Callionymus; species Callionymus lyra. The sequence continues at coordinate 23,662,622 of NC_141826.1, read as the reverse complement.
TATTTCATCATCACTTTGATGTTACAATCTGCAAGTATTTCAATAGATTGTGTACGTAATGTATTTATTTATTAATTTTTCCCCAGTCATGATATATTTGGATAATTGAGTCATGAAGATAAAAACAAAACATACATTTCGTCCTAAGAAGCAGAATTAAAATCAACTAAATTGATTCTGAACAAGAGGTTTTTTGGAGTAGTTGGAAGTAAAACGTGTGTCAAGTGTAGTAACCTGAAGGGTTGACATATAATCTACAGTTTAAATTTCAAATCTGTCAAAAGTCAGCCAAGCTTGCTCTTTAAATCAATCCCTGAACATGATAAATCACCTTCGTAAATAACATCGGATCACATTTGACGGTTAATATTCAACGATACCAAATAAACAAAACGCTAATGATGCCGAAATGAACAATGAAAAAAAAAAATCTTTGAATCGATGAAAGGACACGGCGGTCAAAACCAGTGGGTAATTTCCTACGATGACGGTAACTATGACCCGCACATTGGAAACAATTCATCAAACCTGTCAGCGAAACGTCGCCTCAATCCACTGCAACATTAACTCTTAACCTTTTATGTTGTGCGAGCGAGTTCCTCCGAGATGGAGGTTCAGAGGAGGACGAGCTGGTACCGAAGGCACATGTGATGCGGGTCATGGAGCGTCTGCTAATGTACCTTAAGATAAGTGTAAGCATCGACAGACGCACAGAAGAGATATCAGCACTTTCACGAAAAGTTTGCTGGGAAACGTCGAGAAGTTTTATCTAGAAGTGTCTTTGTTTGTCATTGTAAGTCATTGTGAGTAAGTAAGTAAGTAATTTTTATTTGTATAGCGCTTTTCTAGACCAGGGTCACAAAGCGCTTAAACAATCAAAACACTTTAAAGGGCAAAATAAAACTGATAACACAACAGGAGTTCCAGAAAATCAAGGAAAAGCCTGAACTAATAAAAATTACTTACTTACTGTACGAAACTATGAGTCAATACAAATAATTGTTGGTTAAGTTACCTACGAACATGCCTAAGAGAAGATATAAGACAGATTATTGATGTAAATAAAATATATTCAAAATAAATACATTTTACTCGATATTAACAAAGAGAAAAAGCAGGTGAAATTTACTGCCTCAGACAATTGTATATTTATCTTAAAGGAAGAATGTAATTATAGAAGATTTAACATTCCAGAATTAAACAAAAACAAAAATAGAATATTTGAAATTTGAGATGAATTAAAATCAATCCCACAAAGTACAAAAAATAAAATAAAAAATCCAAAAGACAGTTTTACACAAGAGGGAAAGATCTTTCAAGATAACTTTTTTTCCACCCATTATAAATGTATATCTAAAGGATTCATCATTTTTTATTAATACTCCTGAATCACTAAGAAAAATAAAAGTGTTCTTTCGATCTCTGGATTAGAAAATACAAATCTTGAGTCAAAAACGCAAATTTAAAGAAAAAACTGAAAGATAACCTGAAAGAATATCTTTTTTAAATCAATAATTTAATACAAATCTTAAAATAACGCTAAAAATGAAGATGATTTGAAACAACATTCAATTTTGAAAACCTTTTTTTTTATTATTATTATTTATTTATTTTAAATCAATAAATTAAAAAATATTGAGCAAAAACGCAGAAATTAAGATAATCTAAAAAACGAATTAAAAACCCCTTTATCCATTAAATAATACAAATCTTCAGTCAAAGACACATTTAAAGAACATTTTAAATAATATTTTTTAATCCAAAAAATTAATTAAATTAATTAAAATACGCAAAAATTAAGATAATTTGAAACGCAATTCAAATATAAATCCATACATTTAAAATATCAATACTGAGTAAAAAACACAGAAATTAAAATAATCTGAAATGAAAAAAAAAACATTTTTAACCATAAATTAAATAATACAACTCTTGAGACAAAAACATAGAAATTAAGATAATCTGAAACAATTAAAAATAATAAACTGACAACTAAGAATGATCTGAAATGAAACACGAGAAAATGAATATATAAACAGATGGACAGTGACGTCAAGAATGTTGTAGGAGACAATTTAAATCTAATTAAAGTCGATTAAACATGACTATATGAAGGTAAAACCGCATGTGAGAGTAAAAAGTGTCAGTCAATATGTTTATAATTTATCCTTTTATCACACGCCAGGATCTCCGGGCTCCTCAGGAGGTCATTAACTTCCTCCTTCCACGAGTGACCACCGGCTGATCGAAGCACATGAAAACCATTCATCACGGCTTCTTTAACATAGCATTAATGTGAGGAACATATCAACTCTTATCCTCTCACACACACACACACACACACCTCCACAGGAGCTATCAATCATAAATATTGTCATTATTCAACAGTGTCATCGACAAACACCTCTTCTTCTTTTCCCTTCCTTTTCTCCCTCTCTGACACCGACCATGCATCATAAATCACATGAATGCCATCTTAAGACTTCTCGCCGCTATGAGAAAAGAGCGAGTGATTGATAGACGAGGACGAGTGGAGCTTAGAGGAGGAAAGAGAAAAAAAAAAAAAAAAAAAAAGATGGACCAGAAGGTGGCCACCAGAAACACGGAGGTCAGAAGCTACAGTTCAGGGGTCAAACGGATTGAAGGAGGCTCAATATGGCCGAGAAGGGTTGAGATATTTAGGGAGGGGGGGGGGGGTGTAAGTGGTTGAAGATGAAGACGAGGAGGTGGGAGAGAGAGAGAGAGGGGGGGGCGAGCGAAGGAGGGGAGGAGGCACAGGGAGGCTAAAGCCATAACTCATCTTTTATTAAAAATAATGAAAAAACTTAATGAGTTAATAATATCTGGAGAAAGCGAGTGAGACAAAGACGGAGGAAGGGACGGAGCGAGACGGAGAGCTGGAGGAAGAGAATGAAGCCGGCGGAGGATGGAAGGCAGAGAGGAGAGGGTCAGCCTCTCTCCTCCGCCAGGTGGTCAACTTAATGCACTTCTCGAAAAAAAAAGTTGCCGGAAGATCCATTTGCAATCAGCAGAAGACGGCGGTTCGACGGCTCAAGTCCCAGAGCCGGGCCTGGTAATTAAAGGCACTTAACAACCAATTAACAACGAGCGGCTAAATTAGCAGGAAGCGACGGGCGGAAGCCTCGGCGCTTGCATGTCGGCAAATGACGGATTAATTACTATTAAAACATCAGCGTCTTAATGAGCTTTGGAAACAATTAGGGGGGTCGTTAGCACGTGGCGAGCGGCTGGAGAGGGGAACGCGGCGGCGGCGGCGGCGGCGGAGAGAAAAGGAAAAACGCCGCCGCAAAATGAGAGAAATCTTCATTGGGAAGCAATTCTGATTAAATGGACGTACAGTCGTGCTCGTCGCCCCAATATCCGAGGCCTTATTAAATACATGACATCACCATTTGTCTCCGCACGCTTCTTCCCTTCCGCCATTATCCTTCCCCCCGTCGTTCCACGGCGACTCCCGGCTTTTGTTGTGACTCTCATAAAAAGCCTTTTTCTTGCTTCTTCATCCACTTTTTAAGTTTGTTTTTTTTTCCTTCCTTCCTCCCCGGCTTCATGCTTGGGGGGCACAGTCCTGTGAAGGAATTTAATATGCAACTTTTATATGAGAAACCAATCGCATACGTCGGGCTCTATTGGGCTCGCAATCTATCGGCCCGGACGGCTAATGCAATAGAGGGAGCCGGGGCTATTTATCACACGGGGAGCCATCTTTCCTGCTCCCTCTCTCTCTCTCCCCCTCTTTATTCAAGCCCCGGATTCCGGGGCTGCCACTAAATCAGGCCAACTATGAGCTATGGCTGCCCAGAGGGCATCTCCGACTTTATGGGGGATTTGGATTCTGTATCTTCTGGTTCCTCAGTGGTCGTTGAGACTCTTGCTAACGGAAGCTATAAACGCCCAAACAAAAAGACGGGAACTTGAGCGTTCGCTCCGGCCCCCCCGACGGTAATGACGGGGAACATGTGGAAGTCGGCGGCGGCAGCGTAAACAAACCATCATCGCAAACGTTTTCATCAGGCGCTCGGATGCGTCGGCGACATCACACAGTCGAGCTAATGCGCTGTTAGCGTAGCTACCAGGCAGAAAATAACCGTCGACCGATGTATCGCGATATTTCTGCACAATATAGTAATTTTTAATGGTTCTTTTATGGTTGATACTTCATTAAGTGTGTGTAACGTGATTAATACAATTGTTTTATTTATTTTTTACAATAAACACGCAAATACTTACAGCGTTTGTTCATTTTTCTGTTGCGGGATGTTGAAAAAGTACTTCATTTGAAAACATGCTGTGAAGATTTTCGGTGGTCACATGGACACTAGGGGTGTAAAAAAAATGTATACACTTAAATATATCCATGTTTTTCACAATATCGTATCGATATTCAATAGCACTGTATAGATATAGTTTATATGTGTACGTTATATATTTATTTAATTTTTATCATAGTTATTTTATTGTTTGTTATTCAACGTATTGTGTAAAGTAAAACACTGTGGATATTTGCATTTTAACTGTCAATTTTTTTTTATTTACATGTATTTGTTCATTTTTGTGTAGCCATTAAACTTCCGGCCGCTAGATGGCAGCAGCCATTAAGTCCCTCGCAGCTTAAAGAATGATGAAATCCCGCAAGATTCTGGCGATGACTGAGGACGAGAGGATACAGTGGACTCCAGCAGCTTTTAAAGCTGATGTTTTGACATATTTTGGTTTGAAAACAAATAAAAGCAGTTACGACTTTGTCAAGAGTCATGTGGTCTGTAAATTCTGAAACACCAGAGTCAAGTACTGGACAATACTACACATATATCCTTATACATTGTCTTTAAATCCTATTGAATTTTTATTATTGTTACTTTGTTTGTTATTCAATATATTGTGTAAAATAAAATAACATGAATATTTGCACTTTAATTTTCAATATTTTATTTACAGGCGTTTGTTCATTTTTGTGTAGAAATTATAATTATAATTAAGAAACAAATTCCTGCAAGATCCCGTCAGAGACTGAGGATGAGAGGATACAGCAGCTTTGAAAGCTGATGTTTTGACACATCAAGAAGCATGTGGTCTGTAAATTCTGCAACACCAGAGTAAAGTACTCGACAAAACTACAAATATATACTTGTTCCTGGTCCGGCATCTAAATATACTCGCAGTATAATCGTTTCGCTGCTGCTGTATCGACAGATCTTTGCAAATCCACATCCATAGTCGCTACATCAACAATAGCTAAACTTGGGTAAACAAGAGTGACGGTGGGGGGGGCGAGCCCACCTGCAGCAATTAAAATGCAGCAGAAAAGCAAATTCATTTCAACAAATTAGCCACATTACTGGCCACTGTGTAATCGCTGATGGCAATTAATAAGAAATTAGTCACAATCAGCCCTATATTAACATCTCACCCAGGGGCCGCGGCTGGAAATTAATAACCGGAGATTCATCTCTCTTACCGTCTTTCTGGCGAGCGCCCATAAACTCACACACACACGCACACACACACACCTACAGCCACCTATAACGCTCATGAATCACCTCTAAGACACTGATATTTCTATGTGGATCATCACATGAGCCCCACAATCTGCTCGTGTCAGCGAGCCAGCTTCCTCTTTACCAAGGTGTGAAAACCCCCTGAAAGACATATGTGTGTGTGTCGGCCAGAACATGCGCCAGTGTGTGTGTGTGTGTGCGACCCGGTGTGTATTTATATTCATGTTTAATGTTGCACAATGCTACCAAAACAAATCCCTTTCGGTGGAACCGTGCACTGCCAACAGCAATAAAGATAATTCTGATGGTGTTTAAATTGAGGGAAGAAAAAGATTCATCTTTTCACATTTTATGTTGACTTGATGGCAGATTAAATTCAGGTACATTACTTTATCAAAGAACAAATATATATATATATATATATATATATATATATATATATTCAAACTGCCTTGAAAATGAGTTTTTATGACATAACTTAAATTTGATTACCATATAAAATTGAGGCTCTAAGATTAAAGATATATATATTTATGAGTTATGTTACATTTGTTATTACATGTTTTATTATATTATTAAGTTTAATGTGCTGCCCTATTCAATATACTGTAAGTAAGTAAATTATATTTGTAGAGCGCTTTTCCAGAACCAAAACCAATTTAAAGAACTTGTACAAGTCTTTATATACAGTATATGTCACAGTACAGATTGGAATCCAGTAGAACCTGGAATCCTGCTACCGAACTGGGATCTTAATACCGATATACAGTATATATTAGAATTGGAGATTGTTCTGGTAGAATTCCCATTTGTCCTAGGACAGATTGCAATTCCAATATTCAGATCCAAATACAGTAGTATGATTGCTAGATCCTACTAGTGGATGAATTCAATAGTAGGATCTGGAATCCTATTAGTACAGATTGGAATTCCAATCTTCAGATTCCAATACAGTAGTAGAATTCCAATCTGTACTAGTAGGATCTGGAATCCTACTAGTACAGATTGGAATTCCAATCTCTACTAGTAATATTCCAGATCCTACTGGATTCCAATCTGTACCCTAACATATACACATAGACCAGAGACCTTCATACATTTCAAATTTCCCAATTGTTGGACAAATAAATATGCGTTCTTTTCCAATTTTTCTCTCATCAAACTTGTTTCCTCAAACCAATTCATATTATTTTCACGTTACAACTTTTAAATCAGTCCTTTTTTCCCCCTTTTTTTCAGCTGGTTGTCGTTTTTAAGTTTAAGTAAAGTCAAGTCTACAGGAATATTATAAATAGAGAGAATAGATGTAATAACTGTAAGAACAAAACAAACAAATAAAATAAAAATAGGCATTGATTAGCAGTTGTAACGATTATTTAGCGCATCTCTACTTGGTATCGATCTGGATTACTTTATCTTGAATTAAGAACTTTACTCAAAGATCAACTTGAGTTTCATAAATTGATTTGAAAAATGTGTCACAAAAGGTTTATCTACTTATTTGTTACTTCAGACAATTTTGTGAACCTGTAGACGATCATGTGACAACGTAGAAGAACTGGCGTGTTAATTCCTCATAGTGATAGCTTTGGAACTATTATACATACATTTTATATGGAATTAATAAGAATAAATAACTATATGGGTGAAGAAAAAAGTATTCATTTTGAAAATATTCTAATTTTTCAACTGTTGACCCAGAGAAAGAACAACAAATACCACAATTTGATTTATTTTATTTTGATTTATTTTTTATGAAAAAATTGCTGTATTTTCTGTGGCTATTGGGAAAAAACAATTTCATAAATCAATAAAATTTGACCTTACCTTACAAAAACACATTTGTTTTCGGGCCTCAGGTCACCTTGACCTTGAGATAGCATAACGGTTTCTTTATCTCTTTTTTATTTGTTATTTGTTTGCAGACCTGGCTTAGGAAGCACTTAAACAACACTATAATACACTATTAAAATAATTTAATAAATATTTTAATATAGAAACAATTGAATCCAATGGCTAAAAAAAAAGAAAAATTGTATACGCTTAAAAAGAACAAACAATATTCCGATGACGCTGATTTACTTTCACACTTCTGCCGTGAAAACTATTTTCGACTAATTTCGGCAACTGTGTGCACAAATGTGCGTCGCTGGAGCCTGAACCCGCCTCTAGGGGGCCTCACACCAATCAGCAAAGCGCCCCATGAATCAATTAACACCGGTGGGAGGGGGCAGAGGGTACGACCAACACACTCGGTCGTGCACACACTCTGCCCACACACATGGTACTGTCTGAAGAGATATCCGTCACGTGCACTATATGCCAACGGTCGTGTCTCTGAGGCGTGTGCGCCAGTCACGGTGAGCGCCGGTGCCTCATGGGGTGAGTTTTGGGAACAGATTGGGGGTCAGCAGGGGGGTCAGGCCAGGGTCACCCCCCCCCAGTCCGAGTGGTGCAAGTGTGTGTGTCTGACCATCGCTGGCAGACGGACGTGAATAAGACGGATGATGTTGATTCAAAGCACAAATTCATCGTTTGCACCGAATCCACGGAGAATAAAACATTGGCCGAAATTATGAAGCATGGGAGCGAAATGAGCGTCTCACGATTCATATCCTCGACACTCTCGCCGAGCACCAGCGTCTCTCTGGTGCCGGCGACATGAAAGCCATTCATCACTGCATCTTTACCATTAAAATCCTCTGACAGTGGACGATGAGGCGGACGCTGTTCATGCCTGGACTGAGATCCATTTATTGGACAGTGAAGGCGGCTGGTTAGGTCACTTCAACTGTGACTGACGGGGCCTTTGCACAAACCTTATATAGTTTAGTTTAGTCATTGATAGGTCACCTTCAAGGTCAAAAGTTAAGTGGTTTATTAGCCGTGACCTTGACCTTGGGTGGAGTGTTGAATGGCACAGAATATGCTCTAACTTTTTTAGATGCTGAGGTAGACTTCGGCCATTTTCAAGTTCAGAACACGACCAAAATATTTGAAACTATTTGAAACTATTTTGCGAAAAGTTTCATCCTGCTTTGAAAACCTTTCAAACATGGTGTCTGGTGACAGTGGGGGTTTCACAGTCCAATACTATGGTCCTTTGCGGAGTAATACACTGGTCCCAGATAGAGTAATACACTGGTCCCAGATAGAGTAATACACTGGTCCCTCGCAGAGCAATGCAACGGCCCCTCGCCGAGCAATGCAACGGCCCCTCGCGGAGCAATGCAACGGCCCCTCGCCGAGCAATGCAACGGCCCCTCGCCGAGCAATGCAACGGTCCCTCGCGGAGCAATGCAACGGTCCCTCGCGGAGCAATGCAACGGTCCCTCGCGGAGCAATGCAACGGTCCCTCGCGGAGCAATGCAACGGTCCCTCGCGGAGCAATGCAACGGTCCCTCGCGGAGCAATGCAACGGTCCCTCGCGGAGCAATGCAACGGTCCCTCGCGGAGCAATGCAACGGTCCCTCGCGGAGCAATGCAACGGTCCCTCGCGGAGCAATGCAACGGTCCCTCGCGGAATAATGCAACGGTCCCCCGCGGAATAATGCAACGGTCCCTCGTAGAGTAATGCAACGGTCCCACGTGGAGTAATGCAACGGTCCCTCGTGGAGTAATGCAACGGTCCCTCGTGTAGTAATGCAACGGTCCCTCACAGAGTAATACAACGGTCTGTCGCAAAGTAATACCCTAGTCCCTCGCGGAGCAATGCAACGGTCCCTCGCGGAGCAATGCAACGGTCCCTCGCGGAGCAATGCAACGGTCCCTCGCGGAGCAATGCAACGGTCCCTCGCGGAGCAATGCAACGGTCCCTCGCGGAGCAATGCAACGGTCCCTCGCGGAGCAATGCAACGGTCCCTCGCGGAGTAATGCAACGGTCCCTTGTGGAGTAATACAATGGTCCCTTGTGGAGTAATACAACGGTCTGTCGCAGAGTAATACCCCAGTCCATTGCGAAGCAATACAACGATCCCTCATAGAGTAATACCAGCCCCTCGTAAAGTTATTCAACTGCCCCTCGCAAAGTAAAACTCCGGTCGGTTGCGAAGCAATTCAACGGTTCCTCGTAGAGCAAAACAACGGTCCCTCGCGGAGTAATGCAACGGTCCCTCATGGAGTAATGCAACGGTCCCTCATGGAGTAATGCAACGGTCCCTCGCGGAGTAATGCAACGGTCCCTCGCGGAGTAATGCAACGGTCCCTCGCGGAGTAATGCAACGGTCCCTCGTAGAGTAATACAACGGTCCCTCGTAGAGTAATACAACGGTCCCTCGTAGAGTAATACAACGGTCCCTCGTGGACTAATGCAACGGTCCCTAGTGGAGTAATGCAACGTGCCTTGTAGAGTAATACAACGGTCCCTCACAGAGTAATACAACGGTCTGTCGCAAAGTAATACCCCAGTCCATTGCGAAGCAATACAACGATCCCTCGTAGAATAATACCAGCCCCTCGCAAAGTTATTCAACTGCCCCTCGCAAAGTAATACTCCGGTCCGTTGCGAAGCAATTCAACGGTCCCTCGTAGAGCAATGCAACGGTCCCTCGCGGAGCAATGCAACGGTCCCTCGCGGAGCAATGCAACGGTCCCTCGCGGAGCAATGCAACGGTCCCTCGCGGAGCAATGCAACGGTCCCTCGCGGAGCAATGCAACGGTCCCTCGCGGAGCAATGCAACGGTCCCTCGCGGAGCAATGCAACGGTCCCTCGCGGAGCAATGCAACGGTCCCTCGCGGAGCAATGCAACGGTCCCTCGCGGAGCAATGCAACGGTCCCTCGCGGAGCAAAGCAACAGTCCCTCGCGGAGCAAAGCAACGGTCCCTCGCGGAGCAATGCAACGGTCCCTCGCGGAGCAATGCAACGGTCCCTCGTAGAGCAAAGCAACGGTCCCTCGCGGAGCAATGCAACGGTCCCTCGCGGAGCAATGCAACGGTCCCTCGCGGAGCAATGCAACGGTCCCTCGCGGAGTAATGCTACGGTCCCTTGTAGAGTAATGCTACGGTCCCTTGTAGAGTAATACAACGGTCCCTCGCAGTGTAATACAACGGTCCCTCGTGGAGTAATACAACGGTCCCTCGCAGAGTAATACAACGGTCCGTCGCAAAGTAATACCCTGGTTCATTGCGAAGCAATACAACGATCCCTCGTAGAGTAATACCAGCCCCTCGCAAAGTTATTCAACTGCCCCTCGCAAAGTAATACTCCGGTCCGTTGCGAAGCAATACAACGGTCCCTCGTAGAGTAAAACAACGGTCCATCGCGGAGTAATACAAAGGTCCCTCGATATTTGAGAAAATTAAAGGATTTTGTTGAGAACTTAAATACTGTTTAGAGAGTAACTCAAGTAGTCAGTAAGTATAACATTAGCGCTGTTGTGAACACAGATTGAGACCATTTTTTTTTTTAATATTAAATTGTAAACATAGACACAATTAGTTGTCACTTAATGATATGAATCAAATCTTGCAGATTACACACACAACCCTTGAAGGACCGTTATCTGATTGTATTTCCTACTCTAGAGGCTCACAAGCTATATCACTCTTCTTTTCAGGGTCTAATCTTTTCTACAGGATCTTCATACTTTAAATGGATGACAGAGCATGTAAACAAACAATGTTTTATTCTTTCAACAAATATATATATCGATTATTGATTAAAAGTAAAATGAGTATTTTATGAAAACAAAATGTCTTTAAAATCTTTATTTTTATGTTTGTACGTATGTTGGTTTCAAAACAAATGAAATCGTTTATGACAATCACTAATAACAGAAATTGTGAAAAAATAAAAACGTCAAAATGTCAAGTTGTGTTGCGTTAATATGTGCGTCAGGATTAGGTTGTTGTCAAGAATCTGGTGAGACGATTTGCATCACGATACAGGGCAACAACGATACGATGTATCGTGATACTGCAGTAACAAGGACATATGTATAGTATTGTCGAGTACTCTGGTGTTGTAGTATTTACAGACTACATGACTCTTGACGAAGTCGTAACTGCTTTCATTTGTTTTGAAACCAAAATATGTCAAAACATCATCTTAAAAAGCTGCTGGAGTCCACTGTATCCTCTCGTCCTTAGTTATCACAGTATCCTCTCGCCCTTAGTCATCACAGTATCCTCTCGTCTTTAGTCATCACTGTATCCTCTCGTCCTCAGTCATCACTGTATCCTCTCGTCCTTAGTTATCACAGTATCCTCTCGCCCTTAGTCATCACAGTATCCTCTCGTCTTTAGTCATCACTGTATCCTCTCGTCCTCAGTCATCACTGTATCCTCTCGTCCTCAGTCATCACTGTATCCTCTCGTCCTCAGTCATCACTGTATCCTCTCGTCCTCAGTCATCACTGTAGCCTCTCGTCCTCAGTCATCACTGTAGCCTCTCGTCCTCAGTCATCACTGTAGCCTCTCGTCCTCAGTCATCACTGTAGCCTCTCGTCCTCAGTCATCACTGTATCCTCTCGTCCTTAGTCACCACTGTATCCTCTCGTCCTTAGTCACCACTGTATCCTCTCGTCCTTAGTCACCACTGTATCCTCTCGTCCTTAGTCACCACTGTATCCTCTCGTCCTTAGTCACCACTGTATCCTCTCGTCCTTAGTCACCACTGTATCCTCTCGTCCTTAGTCACCACTGTATCCTCTCGTCCTTAGTCACCACTGTAACCTCTCGTCCTTAGTCATCACTGTATCCTCTCGTCCTTAGTCATCACTGTATCCTCTCGTCCTTAGTCATCACTGTATCTCTCGTCCTTAGTCACCACTGTATCCTCTCGTCCTTAGTCACCACTGTATCCTCTCGTCCTTAGTCATCACTGTATCCTCTCGTCCTTAGTCATCACTGTATCCTCTCGTCCTTAGTCATCACTGTATCTCTCGTCCTTAGTCATCACTGTATCTCTCGTCCTTGGTCACCACTGTATCCTCTCGTCCTTAGTCATCATCTGGACGTTGCAGGATATCATTGTTTCTTTAGCTACCGAGGACGGTTCCATCTAGTGGCCGGGGATTTAATTGCACCACGAAAATGAACAAAGGCTGTAAATATTGTCATGTTAATTTCAAGTTTAAAAATGTATAATTATTTTTGAAGGATTTTCATGTTTATTTTTAATCCATAAACTACTTTTAAATATTGATACAGTATTGTGTTAAAGATATTGTGATGTTCTTTCTCCTACTTCTGCTAAAAAAAAAACAACTCACATACTAAGTAATAAAAAGACGTCACAAACACTTAAAACCTCCTCAACCTTTCGTCCATCTGCTCGCCCGGTCGCACCAGTCCATCCACTTCCACCCCCCCCTCACTCACTTCCTCCCTCCTCCCCGGCTCCGTCTCCCCCTCGGGGGGGAAGTAAGGCGATCCTCTCCTGGAGTAAGTGACTGGTATTAGTATCCTTCTCTGTCTGTCTGTTTGATCTGCGCTCTAATGACTCCGGAGGGACTGAGGTCTGATAATGGGAAATCAATATTGAGAGCGGTGGTGGAGGCGGTGGTGGACCGGCCTCACTTACAGCTCGCGCTCGTTCACGCCTCGCACGGTGACGGTGTGCGTTATTCACTTCAAGTGTAGCCGTGGTCCATTAGTCGAAACCCCAGGTAGGGGTAAGAAAAAAAAAAAAGCACTTGTAGGAGTCCTGGGCGGGCGGCGGAGGGTGAAACTTTTAACTGCTAATGTACGCAGAAGTGGTGCGAGCCTGTGTGTAATCGGTCACAGTGCAACGCCTGGAGCAAGACAGGTGGGGCTGGTGGCATGAGTCTGGTGTCAGCCCCCCCACACACCACCCCCCTAAAACACACACACACACCCTCAGGGGCCAGAAGGCCCAGCAAAGCAGGGGGCTTGCAGTAGCTCCCTCTGCCAGGCAGCAGAGCAACTATGGCTGGTGGCAGCTGGTCCTCAGCCCCCCCCCCCTCACCTCACCCCCCTACACCTCCTCCCCTCGCACCAGCACCCCATGGGTAAGGCAACAGGAGGGGTGAGGAGGTCAAGAGGCAGCAGAGAATTGGTGGAACGGCGGCGAAACGAAGGATAATCGGCTTTTATGAAGCGCGGCGAAGACGGACGGGGAGCGGCGGACGCACAATGCGAGCCGCTACAAGCGGTAATGAATTAACGCATTAGCAGCCACGAGCGGGGAGGAACTCAGCTGCTCTTAAGGGCCCGATGCCGGCGCCGCCGCCGCCTCCTCACGCACGCCAGTCAAAGAGGTCATCATGGCAACGCCGAGGATTCATCACGTCGTTTTCTCATCTGCTAGAAAAAAAACTAGGAGCATAGAGAGAGAGAGAGTCTCACAAAGACAATGAGAAACTTCCTGCAGCCAGTTTTAACTGTAGCCATGTGTTCAATTATCATTAATGCTTTAAGTCTTTCTCTCACATCTCAGCTCGAGCCATCCGTCCATCCCTATAATTCAAGTCCGTGCGGTTCCTTCCCCTCCGTCTTCCACCCCCTTCCCCGCCCTCGCCGTCCTTCTAACCAGCGTGAAGAGGCAGCCGTGCGTTCAACCATCAGACAGACTTACGTGCTCTCAGCACACACACACACACACACACACACACACACACACACTCAATGGGAAAACACGAAGACAATGTTCATAATCGACGCTCGCCACGCGGTCGAAGGGGGCATCCTGATACTGGTAGAAAAGCTAATTTGTACACAAAATTATGCTAAATATTTCCGCCTTTAGTGACTTTTTCTTTCCACGTGAAGCACATACACGATAATCAAAAGCATTTACCGTCCACCGTCTTAAAAGGATCGAGCTTCGGGAATAATCCTTTACCGCCCTTTAAAAAAAGAAGAGATATACATCTATATTAATACGTTATAACCAAGACCCTCGCCCCGGCTTTGTTGTGCGTTTCATTTAGCCGAGCGCGTTTTCATCAACGTAACAGCGGCAATTAAGGAGGAATCCGTGGTCACCAATTACCGTTGATATTATTATGTTTTTGGTTTATGGGAGTTTGGATGGGTGTTGTAATGAGACGACGGCGCTAATGGCTGCGTCAACGAGACACTTAACTCCGCTTTAAAAGGTGCAGTGTGTAACATTCAACATATCAAGTCGCCGTATGTCGACATAACAGCGGCGAGGACTCGGATGAACGCGGCGTTTCGGAATTTCCCTTTTGTACGAGGCGTCGTCGTGAGTCGAAGAAGGCGTCGGCTTAATTTAGAATGTCTGGTAAATTAAGGATGGAAATCAAAACGAGTGGAAAAGGGACATCGAGTGGATCTAGAATTAGGAAATTTAGATTAAAAAAATGAATAATCATAGTTTTATTCATTGTTTTTTACCGTTACAAATGGGTTCAGGGAGAGAAGATTTCTGGACATGGTGATGAATTTGCATAGTTTCTGCTGAGATCCTTCTTTAAAACATAAAAGAAAAGATATGTTTAAAAAACAAAAACAATCTCAGGTCAATCTTTCTTTTAAATGAAATAAATTAGTATTAAAATGTTTCTGCTAAATCATTTTGAATTAGTGTTTCTAAGGATTTTCCAACAAATTTGATGTCAACTATTGGAAAATATAAATAAAACAAAAAAAACTTAGAGAAAATAAAAGGGTTTACTTTAAGAAAGACAGAAAAAAGGGAAAAAAGAAAAGGATTTTTTGTTGTTTCTTATTAAAAGGGTTAAAGAAAAGTAAACGTTTGACTCACTCGAAAAAAAGAAAAATGATTTTGTTTTTTAACTCTGGAGGTTTGAGTTAATTTGTTTCATTGTAAAATAGAAACTTCTGACTTTATTAGTCAAATGTTATTTTGTGCATCACGTCAAATCTTACAATAAATAAATAAACACTTATGTTAAATGAAATAAAACTGTACGATAACTTCTAGTAAATCTGCCCATTATTATGGTCATCCAGGATATATTGTACGTTGGTTGATTCATTTTTGATTGAATCAAAACATGCACTTTTGATTCATCTAAACCCTCACACTGGCTCTAAACCTCTTAAACAAACGTTCAACAAAACATCATCTCTGTCGCGACCTTCAAATAAACATTGTTCTCTGTACGTCTCATATTTCTCTGCTGAACAATAAAAACCACAGTCAGGGCTGTCAGTACATATTCAGTAATTAAACTCATTCATTATTAACTCGGCCGTTTATTTGACGTCCGCCGTGACATTTAAGATGCTTTATCTGCTTTTAAACTGTCTGCTGGATGAATTGTGTCCACACACGGTCCGGGGGAACGACGGCGGTGGAGGAGGGTTATGGTCCAGATCAGGTCCCTGATGGGGGATCCATTCCTCTCGTCTCCTCCAACAATCCCAGCGAGCATGTCAATCTTGAAACACTAGACCTGCGTCTGCCTGTGTATCAACTTGTAAATTAAACCAAATCAGCTCCTGACACACTCGAACCCATGATGATGGTGAAGGATGGAAAAGGAGCTTCTTTTTTTTTTTTGGTTGTTGGGGCCAACTTTTCAAAAGAAAAAAAAAGAAGCAAATGTTGTCAGATGGCCAGCGTCATTCAGCTTAATACCACCTATATTAAATAGTTTAAATATTTCATAAGGACGTTTTTTTTTTTTTTTAGATGGAGGGAGGGGAAATCGTTAGCCTCGGTAAAGTTTCATTAACTGCTCCACATTTCGCTGCGAGGCAAACTCATCTCCTCTTATTGTAATAAAACAATCTCTCTTTCTTTTTTCCGCGCGTCTCCCTCTCTCTGCCCCCTCTTCCTCTCCTCTTTTACATCATAATAATACACTACATCCACTTTAAATGCACTATTACTTACCGCTGCCTTTTCATATTGTAACATCACGGGCACTTTAGCGACAATATAAAAGCGTGTCATTCATTATTCACAAGCCTCGGCCCCTTTTAAAAAGTCAGCCGCTGCTGAAATTGATAACGGCGCAGAGACGCGCAATAAAAACGGCGCCCGCGGGCGCAGGAGCCGCAGCCCAGACCCCCCGATTATGCAGATCAAGTGGTAATTTCTCAAACAAATCGCACTCTTTCACTCTTTTGTTGTCGTTTCTTTTTGGGACTTTGGAAAATCACGGTGTCAGGTTTAATCATCTGGGGGGGGCGTGAGGGTGGGAGACTAGGATTGATGCGCGCTTTAATTGCGCGGCCACGTTAATGTCTCTCACACACACACACACACACACACACAAAAGAAACTTAAATATTTCTGCTTCTGTCATGAGGCAATAACGCGAGAACACAGTCTAGGGAGTTTCGAGGAGTGAGTTGTTGTTTTTTTTCTGTATTTTTTTTTTTTTTTTTTTTAAACTTGTGCCAATGTGTCGTCATCGCTCACCATCATTGGATTACAAGGGGATTAGCAAAATGTGCAACCAGTGGGGGAACGTCGCGGGCACCCCGCCAAACATGGAAGTTACTGTCGTCACTTAAGGGAAGGAAACACTGGGAAATATTAATGCACGAGGGGGCGTGGCCAAGAGAAGATTCTACTGAACTATATACCTGAGTAAATGTGGCCCTGGTGACGTCAGAAAAAAAATCATAAAGATAATAACTATTATATTTTTAATTACTTGTCTATAAATAAAGTTGTTTTTTTGGGGCATTTTTGTGACTATTTATCGTCAAAACGACGTAAGTTAACACGGAAAAATATATTTGCGTAAAAATCGCTTTTACATCAGATTTATCATAATAAAAAACGATATAAAATACAATTGTTTTAGACACAGCTACTGTATAAAATGTGGCCCCTGAGGGAATAGCATTGCCCACCCCTGAACTAAACTGACAAATAACTCATAACAGATGAATAAGCCATATAGGATATTTGTGACAAGTATCGGTTTTTTTCTTAATAAGTTTCTTTTTCTCACCTAAAACACGCGATAACTTCAATTTACAATTTTACAAAAATGCTTTAGAAAAACACAGAAGTATTTTTATAGTTTTAAGAAATAAAGCAAAAGTCGTTTCGTTTTTTCTTCAGAATGTAAACAGTAAGTAATAGTTATTTGTAAAACGCCTTTATAGAGCAGGTCAATTTATATTATTTTAACAACATGGTATATGTATAGTTTCTCGTTATAACCAACATTTCATTTTTCATTTGAAGTAAAACTGGCACATCTTATGGCAAGTAGTTTTCACGAGAGAGAAATTATATATATATATATATATATATATATATATATATATAAATGGATTTAAATTAATAATAATAATTAAAAGGTAAGAAAGTCCAAGAATACACAGAAAATACCCATTTGGCGCATCAACATTTCCTCTATTGTGGTATAGAAAAAATAAATAAGTGAATAAATAAAAACATGGACTCGTCCCCAAAACGTTGACAGCTATCACAGACCAATTCCTCCTCCATCAAGAGCCACTGGTGAGCTCGCATATGGCAGCGAGGTCCGGCCAACACTCAGTCTGTCCATATTGCCAAACAAACACCTCAGGCCTTCCTGCGTCTCATATTGCCTCTTATATATTGCGATCTCAGGTGTTTCTTAAATATATATATATATTGCTTTTTTGGGGGGGCGGGGGGTAGATCGTTCCAGGTGCATAAGATAAACTCTTAGAATGAAAATACATATTTTATACAAACAGAGAAGAATCATTAAAATATGTTTAGGCTCTTAATGGTGTTGAAAAACTTCAGTGGAGAGAAGTATTCGTTCAGACAAGTA
This sequence comes from Callionymus lyra, assembly GCF_982586985.1. Lineage (NCBI taxonomy): Eukaryota > Metazoa > Chordata > Actinopteri > Syngnathiformes > Callionymidae > Callionymus > Callionymus lyra. The sequence continues at coordinate 23,644,420 of NC_141826.1, read as the reverse complement.
ACGTGATCGCGTGAACACCTGAACCATTAGTCTGTGGCGGCGACACGTTGGTTGCAAATGAGATTATCTGGGATCACTTTGGGCGCCTCGCACATTGAATCTGAGCGGTTCGCAGCTTCCAGAGTCCAGACACTTTATCTGGACTCGCCCTCGGCCTCGACTTGTCAGGTCACTTAATGTCGCTCCGGAGTCCGGGACCAAATAAAGACCAGGACGACGCTTCAATAAAAGACTCGGATGCGTAATTACGCACCGACGGTACTTTAAACAGGTGGACACTCGCAGGTTTCTTTATCTGGAACAGTCGCCCCTTGATGGCGATTAAATAAACTTCAAACAACCACAAAGTAACCAAAACTAAACGTGTTTTAATACATGAACGTTTTAAAAAAAATGAACTTTGAAATACGTGATGTATGCCTCATTGAATTTTAGCACCAAAAACACCATTAAATCACTGCCATCTTCTGTCTGTTTTTTAACACAATAAAAATAAGTAACGAAACTCACCAGGTATTAACACTTTTACATTCCTCACTTATATACCTACATTTTCTGAGAATATTTGTGCACTTTCTTGAGAATACTTCTGTTCATTATTATTATATTAGGTGTATTTTTATGCATGCAATTGTTTTTATAAATGTGTATTAATATTGTCGATGTGTGTTAAATTAATGTGTTTTTTTACGTAAAATATTGTGTGACAATGCTACGGTTACTGTTCAAACTTTCTCACTTTTGGGGCGAAATAATATTCAAATCTTCTCTCAATTGATGACCATGAACTACTACTACGTCCACAACCACAAAAATATATTATAAACGGAAAAAGGTCTAATTATATTTCCGTTTGTTCATTAAAACCTTCGATTAATCTCAGTAAAAAATAAAAACAAAATTTCTCGTATTAATATTTAATTAATCGTTAATTCTATAAAACAACAGGAAGTTGACATTTACGTGTTATTTTCTTTTATAAAGCAATTTATATTTGATGGCAATTTCTTTTTTTTTAATAAATACATTGTCAGGTTAAAAAGATGTATGGGAAATTATTAGTTTGAAACGTTTATCAAATTGTCGATTTAATTATAATATATATAATAGAGTATTTGTTATTTTTCTTTGATCTATGTTCTTTATCTTTAGACTTAGATTGTATCATCTTGTTCTTTCTCTTCTTTTCTCTTTGTTCTTCTTTATTTTGATTATTTTTTATGAAAAAATTCTGTATTTGCTGTGGATAATTTGGAAAAAAAAACACAATTTCCACAAGGAGACCTCCTGAGGGATCAATAAAGTTCTACCTATAAACGTTTTCCTGTTATTTTTCCTCAAGAAAAAAGTTTATATTCAGTAAATCTCAATCTGACGTGTTCAGATTTCCTAAAACAAATTGAGGAATATATGCATTTATAATCTAATAATAAATCTTAAATATATAGAATATATTGTAAATAGAGCGAAATGAAGCAACTCATGCGTGTTTAAATCAGTTTTCAAATAAATAATAAAGTATTTGCTAAATTTACGCGCTAAATTCGGCGAATAAATCAAATAAATCAAAAGTATCATCGTTGAAACGATCCTACGACGCAAACAAAATGGCATCACGTGACTCCACCGATCATATTCCTGCACTATTAAGTCTCCTCGTCTGGATCCTGTCACGAGTGTTTTTCCCTATCGAAGGAAATCCTAGTGATGGAGCCAGTATTTTTTGGGGGGGCCCTGGACCCATTAAGCAGGACTCCTGCTGGTCGCAGCCAATGGCAGGCGTCGAGAGGAGGAGGAGGAGGAGGATGGAGTGAGAGGAAGGACTGAGCGTCACTTCTCTCCACACGCTCGTCAAACTTTCACAGGAGAGGAACCAGCATCCTGACCAGGCCTGGACCCCCGGACCCAGAGACATGGAGACTCTCGCGGTTCTGTCTTTTGGATCCGTTTGACCGAAGATTTAGATTTTGTTTTTTTCTGTGTTTTCTAATTCCGTGAGAGAGCCAAGGATGGATCCGGCACCGAGCAGTCCTCCTCCGAAACCAGCAGAGCCCATCAGCTTCGGCATCGACCAGATCCTGGGTTCGGAACCGGAGAGCGGACGCACGGCGGGGAGACCGAGCGGAACCGATTTAAGCAGCGCGGATGGATATTACGGTTTGGGGAGCCCGACCGGGGCCGGGGGGGCGCCCACGTACACCGCCCTGTCCATCTCGCTCTCCGGCATCATGCCCCCGGTGGAGGTGCCGGGCTCGTACGGGGAGAGCAGGAGTTTGGGGAGTCGCGGGGTGATCCGGGTCCCGGCGCACAGACCGGTGACAGCCCCGGGACCACCGACCCCTGGGCACGGCGCAGTTCCGGGGTTCGGGGGACTGTGTTTTCCATGGATCGGAAACAGGTTCTCCAAGGAGAGGATATCAGGTAAAAATAATAATAATACACCGTTTTATATAAATATATGTAGCGATAAATGTTGAAATATTTACACCAATAAGTGCTTTATATTTTATTAAATCTCTTACGAAAATAAATACCTCGAAAAATAGATATTTTCACGAGTAAAACGAACAAATAAATAAACAACTTGCTGAGAAGCATCGTGTAAATTTGCCAGTGCTTTAAAACAAATGGAAAATAAACACGACAAATGACTACTAAATATTACTACCATTTACATATTATCAAATAATGTATTCTTGTTTTTCTGTTGTCATTTTTTAATACGTATACTGTATGTTTAATGTTTTTTTTAGTGAAATGTATCTCTGGGAAATTAAAATGTAACCAATGATGGAAGAATAAATTAATAAAGGAAAATAAAGGACAGAAATGTATTTATTTTTTTGTGTAGTTTATTTAGTTTTATTTTACAATTTGGGGCCTGTGGATTCTTACTCCACAAAAATCCATTATTTATCACTAAAGTTTAAGTTTTAATTAAATGTGTTTTTGTTATTAAAAAAACAAAACAACAACCGATGAAGTGAATTTAATCATTTTAGGGATTTTTTTTAATTGTCCAAATTAATTATTGATACGAGAAGAATAAATAAATAAATATTTCACGTTTAGAAATTAAGTAGAAGTAGTAAAAAAAAGGTAATAAAATACGTTTTACGAATTAATTACTAAAACTTGACTCACCTGTGATTTCTCTGCGCAGCTGCTCTGGTTCCGTTCACGGTGACCCGGAGAATAGGACACCCCTATCAGAACCGGACGCCTCCAAAGAGGAAAAAGCCTCGAACCTCCTTCTCGCGGGTCCAGATCTGCGAGCTGGAGAAGCGGTTCCACCGGCAGAAGTACCTGGCGAGCGCCGAGAGAGCCGCGCTGGCCAAGAGCCTGAAGATGACGGACGCCCAGGTCAAGACCTGGTTCCAGAACCGGAGAACCAAGTGGAGGTACCGGTTCGAATTGACACCTTAAACTCCTCCGTGTCGCATTAGTGTCGAGTTTTTTTGTTTTTTTTGTGCTAAATCTAAAGCGTTTTTGGAAGAAAAAAAAGTCGCTAAATTGCTAATTCAGTAGCATTTCTTTAACTAATATCTGACGCAATTTCCGGTTTTATGACCTTTGACACCTGTTTAAATACTTTATGCAGCTGAAATGAACACGAACTTCCGCCGTTTGTCTTTCGTTTACGTATTTGTTTCTGTTGATATCTTTATTTATATTTCAGTATTTTATACATAAAAATGCACAATTAACGATTTCCATTTGTGTATAAATAATTAAGTTTATTTTAAAAATAAATTAACGGTTAGTGCGGTTCATTTAAATACAGTAGCAACGGTTTGAGCCGAAAATAAAACAAGATTAATTCAAACAAAAATAACTGAAAGTTTGTTTGTTAAATAATAATGTCTTTTTTTTTCAAGATTATAAAATATATATATTTTTAAGTTATTAATGTAATTAGGGGGTTAAGGGAGAATTAATTTAATATTTTAACCCATTGTAGTTATATTTTGTATTTATAATTATAGTATTTAGTATGAACGAGAATCAATTAAATAAATTAATAAAAAGAAAAGTAATATTTATTTAACATTTGGAAATTATATTACGATTTAAAACGACGTTTATTTTTCTGAATTCATTCTTTACTTTATCATAGTTATTATGCATAGTGTTGCTTTAAAACTATTTACAATGGATTTGCTTTTTAAATATTAAATGGTCAGTCGTGGAAGTCAACAGCAAGGTTGTGAGCTCAATTCCAGCCTGAGGCAACTTTTGCTTTGCAATAAAACAGGATTTATGAATCGCAGAAGAAAATGTGAAAATAGATCTTTTCTTGTTTATTAATGAATGCAAACAATCCGGAGCATCCATCCATCTTGGACGTTCAATTCAGAGCCTCTGGTTTGATTGATGTTCCTGGTGTGTCTCAGGCGACAGACAGCTGAGGAGCGGGAGGCGGAGCGTCAACAGGCCAATCGTCTGATCCTGCAGCTGCAGCAGTCGGCCCTGCAGAAGTCCCTGGGCGACGCCTCCGTGTCCGACCCCCTGTGCGCCCACAACTCCTCCCTGTACGCCCTGCAGAACCTGCAGCCCTGGGCCGAGGAGAGGGAGTAGCGTGGACCCATCTCTGGTCCTGGTGAAGGAGACGCATAGACTTGACAAACTGCTTATTCTCTGGTCAAATATCCAGATTCTTGGTCGAGATTCGACCCGAGAACCTCCTTCCGGTTCAAAACTGGAGACCCAGAAACAAATAAAAGGACATTTAAAGTGATCTCGACCTCACGCAGACGACCAATACATTCCTCCTCTCGACAATAAAAACACATGTGGGTCCTCACGAGACTTGTCGGACAAGAGCAAAGTCAAAAACAATGCAATAAATCAAGTTAAATAAAGGTGTACAGTTAAATCTCCGTCCGTATATAACATCGTTTGTGAGGTTTAATCAATCAATCTAAATTATTCTACCTTTTATGTTCGACTGTAAATATGTTTGCTAAGAGGCAATATAATTATTTATCAGCAGTATTTTTTGGGTTCATCACGACAGGGTAGCAGAAGAATGAAGCCAGTTTTCGGGGCGATTTTTTTCTCCAACAATAAGTGTCTACAATCAACCTGAGAATGCATGTTTTTTTTGTTTTTTTTTAACAGAAATGATCCGACTCTTATTAATACTTCACTTGTAAATGAGCCGTGTAAATACCTGGGTCACTGTGACCCGTGACAAGAATTTCAGAGACGCATGTTCAGTTATGAAGTTTTTTTTAAAAACTTGTTTGCACACAATCACGCTTTTATTTATGCGCCCATGTTGTCGAAGGGACGGTTCGAGACTTTTGTATTTTCATTGTATATCCGTGTAAATTATAGTATAAACTTTTCCTCTGAATCTTCGCCTCATGGTTTTATTTTTTTTATTTTTTAATTTTGTCTTTGAGCAAAGATGGTATGCGAAGGATTATTTTGGGAACATATGATTACATGATGTCGCGGCTGGCTAAAGCCACGACGTATGGCGTCAGAGCTTTCATCTGACCTTTGACCTCCTCGGTGTCTATGAAGCTATTTTTTTTTTTTAAAGAAAAAAAATTGTAACATCACAATTAATAGCTGTTAAACTGAGATACACGTCTAAATATTCATATTTATTCATTTTTTATCAACTTGGTCTACAATAATCATCAAAAAAAATGACCGGTTTCAATTCATTTTGGAAGGTTCACGGGCCAAATCTGGCCTGCCTAGTCATTTTCTGTATAAAATACATAATCAATATTGATTTAAAGCTGCATCTTTTGATTAAATGTTGGTATAGTTTATTCACAGACCGAGCTTCAGATAAAAATGTATCATATCAAGTTTGTGTTTCACTCATTTTCGCTGGTTTAAAGGTAACATGTTTAAACTCGACTGAAACGAGGGTCACACACTGATATTACTTGAGAGTAAATAACATCTTTGTTAATTAAAAACACCACCTAGACAGTAATAATTGATAGAACAGGAATAATATACATGATTCTTTTCTTTGTGGCCGCTAACGAATGCATCATGGACCAGTTCCAGTCCGCATGCCAGGTGTTTTAACTGTCAATGCATGTCAACTTTGTGGTTAAACTAAGATTAGATAGACTTTATTAGAGTTTATTAATCCCTCTGGAGATCTGCTTCAGGAGATGAGGTTTCCAGTTCACAGCAGACCATAGAAGATAGAAGAATAGAGGACAATAGAGTTATAAAGAGACGGTTAGAAACTGACCTTCAACTGAGAAAAATCTCTAAACTCAGGAAAATGATGTCATAACATGATCTGGAGCTTATAATCCATACGTTTGTGTCGTTTATACTATTGTAACAGTTTTTTTAAGTGTCTAAACAAGAAGGATGTGTCTCGCCTGCAGTTCATACAAAACTCTGCAGCCAGAATTCTGACCCGCTCTAGTAGAAGAACTCACATTTCTCCGAACTCTCCACCGGCTGCCTGTCTTGGGGGTGCTGTGTTTGTCTCTTTGTTGTCTCGGCCTTTTAGAGTTTTTAAATTTGTATGTATTTTTAACCGTGTGTTGCTTTTAATTATTCGAGCGCTTTGTTACCCTGGTGAGAAAGGCACTTTACTAATAACTATTACTCACTTAGTTTTACCTTACCTTACCTTACCTTACAATTAAGATTACTTTACTTAGACTACTAGATTTAAACACACTTTTTTTCTCAATAGCAAAAATTAAACAAGTAGGAAATGGAGAAACTTCTGAGAAGTTGATTCAGGAAGAAAATTAAATAATTGTTTGTTGTTGTTGAGAACAAGAAACAATTCTTCTTCTTTACAAAACTATTTGTTGAAGTTCTTCATCTAGTTCAAAACCATTTTTTTTAAGCAAAGACAAGCCCTTTTTTTAACTCAGTATTTATTATTCATCTAACTTCGATGTACATTTTTGGGGTCATAATCAGATTTAGCCCCCCCCCAAAAAAGATCAAAATAATTAAAGAAATTAAATTAGATGAAAGTTAATGTTGATTTGATGAGCTATAAACTATTGATGTGTTGATGAAGCGTCATGAAACAGTGACATGTTGTTCAGAGGTCAGTAGGTGGCGACATCACTTTAAAAATGATGTTTCATTAGAACAGTTGTTCAAAACAAAGTAAAATAGTGCAGAGACGCCATCTAGTGGACTCTGAAGATAATGACACTGTTTCATGACGCTTCATCAACACATCACTACTATAAAGATGCCAGTGTTTAAGATAAGATAAGAGATAACAGACGTCAACGACTTTACAGAGACGTCTACTGAGGTTGATGGAGATTCAATACTAGTTTAGTTTTGTAAAAATTTGAAAAAGCCTGAAATCAAGATTGATGAAGGATTTTGTTCTCGTGTGAAAGATAAGATATCATTCAGTTTTAACCAAAGCTGGTGCCAAACTTTATAAAGAATGAACATAAACATTTGGAAAAAAAAGCTCTTTCCCAAAATTCGTAATAATAAAATAACAATGTGTGTTACAGTAGTAAAACAAGATGTCTTGAGTTCTGTCAGAATTACTTTGTGGATAAATTGTGTGTGTATGAGACGACGCTGAATCACCATCATTAATATATTTTCAAATACTAGTTTGAATGTTTGTATTTTAGAAAAAAACGCATGTTGTACATTTACATGATCTAGTGAAACACATTACATTAGGTTGATCATTTTCTGACACACACAGACACACACACACAGACACACAGACACACACACACAGACACACAAAGACGACTCCAACGTGGTTTTTCTTGAAAACTTTATTGATAAATATAATGATTTTATACAGTATTTCAACACACACACGCCGACAGTTGTCTGTCTGTCTGTGTGAGATGTGAGCGAGCGTCGCGTCGGAGCCGAGTCTCGTTGCCGTGACAACCTTTTTAATTTTGATTAACGATGGCTCTTAATTAAAACATGGCTTCCAGACGAGGAAAGTCTCGTCCTCCCGCCGTTTCCTCTCCGTCACAGTGGAAGGATGTAGAAAATAAATAAAAAGTATTACTAATGTATCCCGTTTGATTGACAGCCCTTCACGCGTGAGTGACATCAACAGACAGAGAGACAGACAGCTGGAGTGACAGACGGTTCAGAGAAACACGACAGTTCTTTATCTACGATGGAAACACTGACAAGAACACTCGAGGGAAGGAAGGAGTGATGAGGTCGTTTTGGTCTTTTCGATGTCGCCCGAACTCATGGCACGGATACATTATGACCACCTCACTGTCCGGCATGCTAACAGTGCTGGTGGATGACGAGGCCCCTTTTTTATCTTCGGCCATTTTGTTTTTCGAGCTGCTTCATGAAGTGGTTTCATATACAAATATATGAAAAGTATTTCACAAAAAAATGCGTAGGGAATCGTACGTACGAAGTCCGAAAGTGGGACGACACAAACAAACCGTTGAGGTTTTCGGTGAGAGACTTTTTTTGATTTTTTCTCGGAAGTTTTTACATCAGCTAGCTTGGCGCGGCTAACGGCGGCTTCTCACAGTCGTTTTTCTGCCTTACAGAGGCTGGATTTTTCACCGCCGCGCTCGTGCCCTTTGACCTCACCGTCCTCTCCTCGTGGTTCTCTTAGATCACGTTCTCGAACAGCTGCAGGGACCTCATGATGTTTTCGTCCTGAGAGAACGTAGAGAATCCGTTAGCGTAGCTTCGGTGGACGACGACAAACAAACTTACATAAACATGTTAAATAAAAACATATTCTCTTTTTTTTTTTTGAATTAGTTTGGACCATTTAACAGAATTAAGAACGAATAAAATTACTTGTAAAGAATTAATATTATTCTTAAAGTGGGAGATCGTTGATATTTAAACAATTCAATACAGCGTTTGACCACTAGAGGGAGGCAGAGCGTTTACAGTGAAGCCTTTTGGTCAGCTGTGTAATAATATAATAATAATAATAATAATAATAATCTCTATTTATATAGCTCCTTTCTAGACCAGGCACATTGAATAAATGAATTTCATTTTCGAGCTTGTATAAAATATGTAATTTATTTTGCATATAGAACGAATAAATATACCGAAAATACAGCAAAAATTATATGATTAAATAAATAAAAACAGTATAGGAAGAAATAAAAATACCTACTTACTTACTTATTTATACTTTACTTATTCTTAAGTTTTCAGCCACATATTTTCACACCTATATAAATACCTAATTAAAAGCACTTATAGTAAATAATATATCACACATTATCACTTGATATTGTATAATAAATATAAGTAGATATTCATTTAAATACATGATATATACACATGTTACTACTTTATTATTATAATCCCCTTAAATATATATCATATACGAATTTAACTGCAAAAGAACCATGAAGGCTTTTCCTTTTCATGCTCAATTATCACACCTCCTCTTTCATATACTTATACTAAATATATGTTTATTTAAAACAGATTTATATTTATATTTTGTTTCATTTCTGTCTCACTACACAGCTCGATACACACATATTTTCAAATGTATCACGTAAAGCCTTTGACTTTTTTAAAGTTTAAGTTTTCCCTTAAAATATATCTAATTTAATATGTTTTAAAAGTGGATAAATAATGTTGAGCCACTAAAAACTATTCTCAAATAGTAGTTGGATCATGTGTGATTTGATCATTTTCATAATATTCTCAGGATAATAATTAATAATGTATAGTTTTGAACAAGAGGCGTCTGGGGCGAGACATTAACAGGCAGGTGGTCATAATGATATGGCAGATGTGTGTATGGTTATCAGCTCAATTCAATTGTGGTGTATTTCTCAGCGAGTGTGTGTGTGTGTGTGTGTGTGTGTGTGTGTGTGTGTGTGTGTGTGTGTGTGTGTGTGTGTGTGTGTGTGTGTGTGTGTGTGTGTGAACAAATTGAATCGAGTCTAATGGCATCTTCAGTCGCACCTGTGCTGAGATATTGTGTCTCTGAGTGAATTACCTCCTGACAGGACACGATGAATTCATCCAGGGTGACCACGCCGTCGCGGTTCTTGTCCATTTTCTGGAGATTAAAGGAGTTGCAGGTGCGACGAGGAAATAATCAGAGAAAACCAACCGAAAAGAAAGTTAAGATCCAGAAGTTTTCGTTTTAAACACTTTTTTTTTTAAACACAACACTTGTTTATATGTTTAAAAAACAAAGATAAATCTATATATTTCTATAATTATATAGACATAGTTTTAACTGTAGCAAGACAAGAGGACAGGACAGACTGAATATGTATCTAGCGACATCTAGCGGTGACAAATAAACTCCACACCAACTTCATGTGTCAGTGCTTTGGTTTATGAATGAGGTTCAGCTTATGGTTATGATTAGTTTTAGAAAATAAATAACAAGTCTAATTAAATTAAACATTAATAAATGTAATATAGTTAGAACACGTGAACAAGATAATTACATATAAAGTTTTTGGAAAGGTGTAAAGTTATGCAAAAAGAGAAATAATTCAAATGTTAATGGTTAGTGTTTGGTTTAGAAAATGAGTAAAAGTATTGATTAATTCAATTATAAATAATAATAAAACGTCTAGAAAGGCTCACGAATAACCATTATTTAGTTACTTACACAAAAATAATGTCATTAACAGTTATAAATAAATAAATTACAAGTTATTGAAAACATTTAAAGCAAAGAAATTAACTAAATATGTTATGGTGAACTAACTTTATATTTTAGCGTCTTTTAAAATACTTAATTGAAGTTGTTAATTTCATAATTCAAACCCAAATTAAAGTATTATCTTTCTAGACTGAAGGATGACATTTTCTTACTTACAAACAAAATTTTATTTGAAAACAATCCCGTAAATGTTTGTTTTACTCACATTTATAGTATATCGTTTTTTCCACTGCACTGCAGTGGATTATGGGATTTGTAGTTCAAGATTATATTATTTTACCATAAATATCTATATACATTTAAATATTATTAATTGTTTAATATATGATATTTATATATATATATATATATATATATATATATATATATATATATATATATATATATATATATATATATGAAAATAATAAATTCAATCTATTAAAATTAAAATAACCTTGTACATTTAAATCGTAAAAAATAACATTATACTTTAACAAATACATTCAAATTAAATAACTGAGGTGTTTATACTATAAGCTGTATAATTGGTTCTGAATAATCCTGTGTGAAACGCTGACCTTCTTTAAGTCAAATATTTACAGAAGTTCCTTGAAAAACTCTTCACAAAACGGCGACTGGACCTGAGAACGAACCTGGAAAAAGGCGTCTACGTGCTGCTTGGGTGCGTCTGTTCTCAAAGCGGGGTAGGTGTACTTCCCCATCATGTCGTAGATGGCGCGGACGATGTCCATCATCTCCTGCCACACAAGAACCAAAATAATCATCAATTAAATGTTTCCTTGTCACATGTAAACAGACAATAACAACACAACAATGAAGCCTGAAGTTCATACAAAACTCTGCAGCAAGAATTCTGAGCCGCTCTAGTAGAAGAACTCACATTTCTCCGATCCTTAAAACTCTTCACTGGCTGCCATTTTCTTTCAGGATAATTTAAAAATCCTGGTTCTTACTTTCAGATCTATTCATGGTCAGACCTTCCATCAGTGATCTGATCCAGACTTACACGCCAGCTCGGGCTCTGAGGTCTGTGGATCAGAATCTACTGATGGTTCCTGAACACGCTTCAGGACCAGAGGAGAGAAATCCTTCCAGACTGTTGCTCCTAAGCTTTGGAACCATCTCTGTGTTTGATGATCTACTGACTCCTTCAAGAAACATCTGTGTTTGATGATCTACTGACTCCTTCAAGAAACATCTGTGTTTGATGATCTACTGACTCCTTCAAGAAACATCTGTGTTTGATGATCTACTGACTCCTTCAAGAAACATCTGTGTTTGATGATCTACTGACTCCTTCAAGAAACATCTCTGTGTTTGATGATCTACTGACTCCTTCAAGAAACATCTGTGTTTGATGATCTACTGACTCCTTCAAGAAACATCTCTGTGTTTGATGATCTACTGACTCCTTCAAGAAACATCTGTGTTTGATGATCTACTGACTCCTTCAAGAAACATCTGTGTTTGATGATCTACTGACTCCTTCAAGAAACATCTGTGTTTGATGATCTACTGACTCCTTCAAGAAACATCTGTGTTTGATGATCTACTGACTCCTTCAAGAAACATCTGTGCTGATGATCTACTGACTCCTTCAAGAAACATCTGTGTTTGATGATCTACTGACTCCTTCAAGAAACATCTGTGTTTGATGATCTACTGACTCCTTCAAGAAACATTTGTGTTTGATGATCTACTGACTCCTTCAAGAAACATCTGTGTTTGATGATCTACTGACTCCTTCAAGAAACATCTGTGTTTGATGATCTGACTCCTTCAAGAAACATTTGTGTTTGATGATCTACTGACTCCTTCAAGAAACATCTGTGTTTGATGATCTACTGACTCCTTCAAGAAACATCTGTGTTTGATGATCTGACTCCTTCAAGAAACATCTGTGTTTGATGATCTACTGACTCCTTCAAGAAACATTTGTGTTTGATGATCTACTGACTCCTTCAAGAAACATCTGTGTTTGATGATCTACTGACTCCTTCAAGAAACATTTGTTTTTGATGATCTACTGACTCCTTCAAGAAACATCTCTGTGTTTGATGATCTACTGACTCCTTCAAGAAACATCTGTGTTTGATGATCTACTGACTCCTTCAAGAAACATCTCTGTGTTTGATGATCTACTGACTCCTTCAAGAAACATCTGTGTTTGATGATCTACTGACTCCTTCAAGAAACATCTCTGTGTTTGATGATCTACTGACTCCTTCAAGAAACATCTGTGTTTGATGATCTACTGACTCCTTAAAGAAACATCTGTGTTTGATGATCTACTGACTCCTTCAAGAAACATCTGTGTTTGATGATCTACTGACTCCTTCAAGAAACATCTGTGTTTGATGATCTACTGACTCCTTCAAGAAACATCTGTGTTTGATGATCTACTGACTCCTTCAAGAAACATCTGTGTTGGATGATCTACTGACTCCTTCAAGAAACATCTGTGTTTGATGATCTACTGACTCCTTCAAGAAACATCTGTGTTTGATGATCTACTGACTCCTTCAAGAAACATCTCAAGACACTTTTATTCGTGTCTGCGATCTACAAATATTATTTAATAACTTACATTTTATCCTCAGAGAGGGTTAAAAATGGTCATTAACTGCAGCTTGTTCACATCGTTTTGAAGAACATATAGCCCTCCTTTAAGGTGTTGACTTGTGTGCTCTAGAGTCAACTTTCTAATCCTTGATCTCGACCTCGGTCATCGGTTCAAGTCCCGAAGACGAACCTCTTTGTTGATGTATCCGTCTCTGTTGATGTCGTAGAGGTTGAAGGTCCAGCGCAGCTTCTCGGTGATGGTTCCTCTCAGCAGGATGGACAGAGCCGTCACGAAGTCCTGAAGGAGAAACAGGAATGTATTCATGTCGTCAAGACAGCGGCATGTTCGACTCACCTCGAACTTTATGGACCCGGTGTGCGCGGCGTCGAAGGCGTTGAACAGGAAGTGGGCGTAAGTGCTGGCGTCTGCAGAACGGCGAGAGCTTCAAACACTTGCACGAGTAAATGACGATTTTTTTACCTCCGTGAGGAAAGAACTGCGAGTATATTTGCTTGAAGGTGTCTTCGTTCACGACGCCGCTCGGACACTCCTGCACACGAGGGGAGAAGGGAAAAAAACGGTTGCGTTGCAGCCTACTGCCGCCACGGGGAGCGCAAAAATCTCCGACTCACGTTCTTGAAGCCTCGGTACAGAACCTGCAGTTCCCTCTTAGTGAAGTTGGTCTGAGCCTCCAGCTGGTCCAGTCCCTCCGGTCGGTGACACACCATGGTCATCTCAAGGTCATCGTCCGCCTTGTCTGGGGGAGAAAAAAACACACAAAAACGTCGGATCATTTTTGCCGGAGGGAAGGGCGGACGCAGAGGTGCCGGTCGCATGACTGTGACGGAGGTAAAGAACAGACGACGTTCTCTCTTTCACACACTAGTGTTTCTCCTCTGCTCCGACAATCACTCAGAGAGCGCAGACCTCCCCCAAGCAGCTCAGCTTCTACCAATATCAACGTTTTTTTTTTAAGCATTCGAAACAGCGATGAGCTAAATAAGAACAGAACTCGCTTACACAACACGAGAAATTGGGCCTCAGATCAAACGAATGTGACCAAACCTTCAATTGGTATGAGGAGCCAGACGGTCATTTCATTACTACCAAAAAAAAATTAGCTCGTGTCGCATCGTCAACGTTTGGTGTAAATAAATGTTACTCTGCTCACACTGTATCTAATCTATCTATCTATCTATCCATCCATCCATCCATCCATCCATCCATCCATCCATCCATCCATCCATGAAAAAAATAATTAAATTAAATTAAATAATTTGAGATCAAAATACAATTATTTTACATTAAAGTGGGAATGTAAAAATTTAAAAAAATAAATAAAAACTGCAAAAAGGTAGAATAACAATACTAAGTAATGCTCATGAGGAAAAACAATTAGTATAGTTAGAGTATAAAATACTTTTATTGCCAGTATTGTATTAAAAGTAACACATGAGGTTGTTGGTGTTTAAGATGCATAATAACATAAAATAAAACACATTAAAATACAATTATACTTCATCAAAATACAATTATTTCACATTAAAGTGGGCTTGTAAAAAAAATTAAAACCACATTAAAAATAAATAATAAATGGAGAAAAAATAAATAGTTTTTATGTTTCGGACAGCAGACGAGTTGAATAAGAATACTAAGTAATGTCCCTGAATATAACCGAAAAGTAAAAAAATATATTGTTCTAAACATAACAGTATTTTGTTGTTTAAAGGCTACTCTAAGAAAAAATATTGAAACTACTTATTTACAATCATGCTAATGCTAAATGGGGTTCAATGTGACACAAAACAAACAACTGTTTATTGAAACTATATCAGAAAATATATTTAAATGATGTTGAAAAAAATATATCACCTCAAAAATGGACCAAGTCAAGAGACATAAAAGTATAAAAAGTATTTCATCGAACAAGGAGATGATGAGAGAAGTCCTGCTGCAAACAGGAAGTGGACAACTTTGCTAGAAGACAAAGAAGGATCCAGACGAACTAACTTTGTTAGAAGACAAAGATGATCCAGAGTAACTAACTTTGCTAGAAGACAAAGATGATCCAGACTAACTAACTTTGCTAGAAGACAAAGAAGGATCCAGACAAACTAACTTTTCTAGAAGACAAAGAAGGATCCAGACTAACTAACTTTGCTAGAAGACAAAGAAGGATCCAGACTAACTAACTTTGCTAGAAGACAAAGAAGGATCCAGACTAACTAACTTTTCTAAAAGATAAAGAAGGATCCAGACTAACTAACTTTGCTAGAAGACAAAGAAGGATCCAGACTAACTAACTTTGCTAGAAGACAAAGAAGGATCCAGACTAACTAACTTTGCTAGAAGACAAAGAAGGATCCAGACTAACTAACTTTTCTAAAAGATAAAGAAGGATCCAGACTAACTAACTTTGCTAGAAGACAAAGAAGGATCCAGACTAACTAACTTTGCTAGAAGACAAAGAAGGATCCAGACTAACTAACTTTTCTAAAAGATAAAGAAGGATACAGACTAACTAACTTTGCTAGAAGACAAAGGACGATCCAGACTAACTAACTTTGCTAGAAGACAAAGAAGGATCCAGACTAACTAACTTTGCCAGAAGATAAAGAAGGATCCAGACTAACTAACTTTGCTAGAAGACAAAGGACGATCCAGACTAACTAACTTTGCTAGAAGACAAAGAAGGATCCAGACTAACTAACTTTGCTAGAAGACAAAGGACGATCCAGACTAACTAACTTTGCTAGAAGATAAAGGACGATCCAGACTAACTAACTTTGCTAGAAGACAAAGAAGGATCCAGACTAACTAACTTTGCTAGAAGACAAAGGACGATCCAGACTAACTAACTTTGCTAGAAGACAAAGATGATCCAGACTAACTAACTTTGCCAGAAGACAAAGATGATCCAGACCAACTCACCCTCCACACTGATGACTCCCAGCAGGTGCAGCATCTTGACGGCGCCGCAGCAGAGCAGGATCACAGCTATGGTCTTCAAACTGTCACCTTGTTCTTCTTTATCCATCTCACTCACAACCACTCTCTCCTTCTGACCAGCTAAATCTCCTTTTCCAACTCTCCTCCCAGCCTGGCTCTACTCTCCCTCCCCCTCTTCATCCCTTTCCTCCCTCAGGTCTCCCCCCTCTTCCCGACCTTCACTCCATCCCATCTCTCTCCCGGGCCGGTCCCGCCTCGGACTTCTGTTCCCGTCGTCCTTCACTCGTCAGGAATCACTGAAAAACCTAAAGTAAGGAACTCACCTTCCTCTGCACCCCTTGATAAATGGCCCCATCAACACCCAGTCACCCCGACAATAGACGACTATATTTACCCCAAAGTGCCTTTTCAGAGTCACTTCCTGCGGCTCCAGCACCTCAGCTCACCCCTGACTGTTCATGTTCTCGGTGAGAGCAGATGGAATTAAAGTTATGGGGAAGATAAAGAAGGAACCATCATGCTTGACTCCCTTGTGTCCAGCAGGGGGCGGTAGAGACCAACATAACTACTAGATTCAATGGTTGCGAGTCATGTTTCTCAATGAAACGTGTTGTTTGCCAACTCAACTGCGTGGATGAAGAAAATGCTTACAGTAAAAATAATTGATGTTGAAATTTAAACATATTTTCTAATAGTGTGGGGAAGAAAACAGCTTTAGATTTTTAGGTTCAACTCTTTAAACAGTACTTCTGTACAGCAAAAAAAATCAAATGTTGTTTTTACAACTCTGGCAAAAATGTTTCCGATTGTGACATATGTTCAAAAAGTAACCAAAATGTTGAGAGTCTTCAAATTCACAAAAATAGACTCTTTCATTGATAAGCACCTTATCATTTAGATTACATTAGATTTCTCCTTCGAGAAATTATGTTTCCAGTTCACATCAGACGATAGAAGGTAAGTAAGTAAGTAAGTAAGTAATTTTTATTTATATAGCGCTTTTCCAGACCAGGGTCACAAAGCGCCTAAACAATCAAAACAATACTCAATAAAGTATATACTTTAAAGATCAAGATAAAACTGATAACACAGCAGGAGTTCCAGAAAATCAAGTAAAAGCCTGAACAAATAAAAATGTCTTAAGATGTTTCTTGAAGGAGACAGCAGAAGTTTCATCAACGCAAGAACAAAGGACAAATAAAAAAACAAAGTGCAAAAGATGACTGCAAATAGCGTGGTTCAAAGGAGAACAAACACAAAGATCTTAAAGGATACGAAGATTAACATGGAATAAAATACATCATCCCTTCACGATCAATTTCAACAAACATGTATCAAGTCTAAACAAGTGGACTGGGGCAGGTCTAAAGTTATTGGAAAGTCAAAATGGTGGATCTGTTTGCAAACATCGCAGTAAAATCATGGCCGTTGGTAAAAGATGCAGATGTTTCACTTCATTTCGAGGTTTAATAGTAGATGTTGCTTGAAAAGAACCAAAGCTGACGTGTTTTCACGTGAGTGAGTTACTGAGAGATTTATTATGAAGTTAAAAAGACAGAAATAACTTTTCAAGTCGCCTTCAGTTAGTTCTGAGCAGGCATTTATTGATCGACTCGCTCCGACAGTTCGATCGATCAACGGTTTGATGGAGTCAGAGACGGTTGATGAATCGTACACAGAAAGTCATCCAAGCGTTGAACCTCTCACTGCTCTGGTTCTTTCTAATGTGCGCTGAACCTTCTCTGAACAACAGTGACCGCAACCCCTGCTCAAATCTCACCGTTTGATTGACAGGCTGATAAAATAGAAAGTTGTTTAAGATATTCCTACTCAACGTGAGACATGGTATTATTTTATAAAGCAGTAATAGTACATGGCTGTCTCGCCTACAGTTCATACAAAACTCTGCAGCAAGAATTCTGAGCCGCTCTAGTAGAAGAACTCACATTTCTCCGATCCTTAAAACTCTTAATCTTATTTTGTAAACCAAAAAAAACATGCTGTATCTGGCAATAGCGCAACAGATACATTACAAGAGTGCAGTTGCTCTTTTCCACCACTTGGGGAGCCATAAACTATCTAATCAAATCTACAAATTGTTGAATCACAGAAAGGGCCAAGATCTTTTCAGTCAAGGTCGCGGGATGAAGAAAAAGTTTATTTATATTGTTTTTAACAAAAAGTATGAGTGGGATATTGTTATTGTTTTTTTGTGATTGTGATTAATTACTCAAGCGTTTGTTCCTTTCTGTGCCATCAGTTCTACTTTAATTGTTGGTTTTTATCCTTAATCTCTGTCTTGTATCTTATCTTAAACACTGACGACGTAGAAGTTATTTGTAGTCGTCGTGTTGTGAAGTCAACGTGAGCCTTGAGAGTAATTTGACATGAAAGTGTGACAGAATGTTCCGTGACTTACTCGGTGTCCCAGCGAGCAGGAAAGATGATATAATCCAGTCTTTCTTACCCATAATTCAACTTTCCTTCATCATCACTGCTCTTTCAAATGTATCTTAAAGTTTCATGAAGTTATAAGTAAGTAAGTAAGTTATTATTTATAAAGATCTTCCTAGACCAGGGTCACAAAGTGCTTGAACAATTAAAAACAATACACAATTAAAATATATACTTTAAAACAGGGGTAGGGAACCTGGTCCAGAAAGAGCCGCAGTGGGTGCAGGTTTTCGTTCCAACCATTCAAGAGGACACATTTTGACCAATCAGGTGTCTTAGGAGTGTAATCAGTTGATTGTCAGTCTGGTGTTGCTTGTTCAGCTGAAACCTCATTGGTTAAACTGTATATGCTTGATCGGTTGGAACAAAAACCTGCACCCACTGCGGCTCTTTCTGGACCAGGTTCCCTACCCCTGCTTTAAAAGATCAAGACACATAAGACAAACACAGGAGTCTCAGAAAATCAGGGAAAAGCTCAAATAAAAATGTCTTGAGATGTTTCTTGAAGGAGTCAGTAGATCATCAAACACAGAGATGGTTCCAAAGATTAGGAGCAACAGTCTGGAAGGATTTCTCTCCTCTGGTCCTGAACTGTGTTCAGGAACCATCAGCAGATTCTGATCCACAGACCTCAGAGCCCGAGCTGGGATGTAAGTCTGGATCAGAATCTACTGATGGAAGGTCTGACCATGAATAGATCTGAAAGTAAGAAGCAGAATTTCAAAGTTGATCCTGAAAGAAACTGGCAGCCAGTGAAGAGTTTTAAGGATCGGAGAAATGTGAGTTCTTCTACTAGAGCTGCTCAGAATTCTGGCTGCAGAGTTTTGAATCAACTACAGGCGAGACAAATCCTTCTTGTTTAGACACCAAAATAAACTGTTACAATAGTTTAAACGACACAAACACATGGATTATAAGATCCAGATCATGTTGTGACATCATTTTCCTAAATTTAGAGCATTTTCTAAGTTGAAGGAAACAGTTTCTGGTCAGTTTTCTGCAGTAAAACAGTAAAGTCTGAGGAGATTTACAAGAGTTTTACCTCCATCTGTTGCTCCGACAGTGACTGAAAGGCTTTTCGTTCAGAGCGTCTTCGGCCTGATAGTGAACGTTGTCCATCACTCAAACCAAATCCAGCGACAACAGAGAAGTATTTTCTTCTTCTAATTACCGAGAGTTTCTCATCTATCTTCCTTCACTTCTGCTGCCCGCTCTGTTTCTCCGCCACGGTTTTATCTTTCTTACGCTGCCAAACTTCTCTTTTCTTCTTCTTCTTCTTCTCTTCATGGTAACTTCTGCCACATTTGCATAATCTAAATTTGCCTAATCTGTCATCCGCGGGCGGAGGAGAGAAGAATCTGTTTTTAAAAAGTCCGAAGCTCGACAAGAACCAGCCGAGGTCGTGAATGATTAAACACAGATGGAAGCGACGGAGCCAGAATTCACAATGTCGTGTCTCCGGCAACACTTGAACACACCGGCCTGAGAGAAGAAGATGAAGATGTTTAAAACCAAAATAATGACCTGAGTCTGAGCAGAGAATCCAAATAGTGAGAGAGAGTCTGGAGTCACATCTGATATGTAAATGAAGTGTCAGTCAAACTATCATGAAATATATTCAATTATGATCATTAAAAATGATTTGTTGGATGATTTCTCTTCATAAAACCTGTCATGAGAACATGTTGAACGAAGGCTCTATTCCATGTTGGCATTATTACATTAACCCTTGTGTTCTCAGGGTCAAGATGACCCAAAGGCAAGAAAAACAAATGTATTTGTGGTATCCCTTATGTAGTCTCTAGGTCAAGGTGAACCGAAGGCCAGAAAATACAACACCGAGACAAACACAGGAGTAGTACAGTGGCACCTCTCGGAGTAATACTATAGCAACTCTTGGAGCAATACTATGGAAACTCTCGGAGTAATACTCAGCACCTCTTGGAGTAATACTATAGCAATTCCTGGAGGAATACTATGGCAACTCTTGGATAAATACTATAGCAACTCTTGGAGGAATACTATGGCAACTCTTGGAGAAATACTATAGCAACTCTTGGGGCAGTACTACGGCGCCTCTTGGAGTAATACTCGGCACCTCTCGGAGTAATACTATGGCACCTCTCTGAGTAATACTATGGCAACTCTTGGAGGAATACTAGGGCAACTCTTGGAGGAATACTATGGCAACTCTTGGAGGAATACTATGGCAACTCTTGGAGTAGTACTACGGAACCTCTTGGAGTAATACTTGGCACCTTTCGGGGTAATACTATGGAACCTCTCAGAGTAATACTATGGCACCTCTCGGAGTTATAATATGGCAACTCTCCGAGTAATACTATGGCACCTCTCGGAGTAATACTATGGCACATATTGGAGTAATACTATAGCAACTCTCAGAGTAACACTACAGCACCTCTCGGAGTAATACTATGGCACCTCTCAGAGTAATACTATGGCATCTCTCAGATTAATAATATGGCACCTCTGGGAGTAAGACTATGCCACCTCTCGGAGTAATACTATGGCAACTCACGGAGGAATACTATAGCTATATATTTTATTTCTTATTTTACTCTTTGTTTTTCTGCTTTTTCCGTTGATGGTCTTGATGTTCTCGAGGTGTCGTGTTGTAAACAGTGATCAGTCACTGATGTGGACATTGATTCTGTGAATCCTATAACGCTTTTTCACATGTTATAATGTTTGGGACATAAGAAAACTACAATATTCACCCCTGCAGATGGAAACTACAACTGCATCTATGCAAGTATGTTAAAAACAATACATTAATGAATTATATAAATATTACTTCTAATATATATCAACCTTTTCATTTGCAACATAATGATTTTAAATGGGGAAAATAAATTATTGTTGACTTTTCTCAACAATTTTACGTGAAAATGAACAAAAAACAAGTTTGTTATTTGTAGGTATTTTGTGTATTAATATGTAATGACCTGTGAGTGTCGGCAACTGACTCCGACTCCATCTCTTCTCTGCCTCCGAGCGTCGAAGACACAAACAAACACACGATCCGATGCACAAACATTTGAAACGCCTCGAGCGCTTCAGGCCATGTGACAGGAAACAATTTCCTACGAGCAGCACAAGCGTGAAAACACACAACCATCCTCCGAGCAAACGTGATTCTGTTTGCTTAACGTTTGTTTGTTTTCTCAGCCGTGATAAATCTCGGGGATTCCACTCAAAGGTCGGTCGGTCGTCCGGGCTGCGATGCATCCAGATAATGATTTCTGTAGTCGAAGATGTGACGCGATCGATGGTCGCTCTCAGCGAGGAATACCAGATGAGCTCGGGGTAAGAGAAGTCGCGAAGTCGTCGATATTAGAATTAGGAACAGATATTATTCATTCATTACTTCATTGACAACTGCACATGTTATAAGGTTTGGGACATATGAAAACTACAATATTCACCCCTGCAGGTGGAAACTACAACTGCATCTGTGCAAGTATTTTAAAAACAACAAATTACTTAATGATATAAATATAACTTAAAATATATAAAAACCTTTTCATTTGTAACATAATGATTTTAAATGGGGAAAATAAAATATTGTTGATTTCTCAGAAATTTTACCTGAAAATGAACAATAAATAAAATCGCGTTTAATTCGAGGGAAGTCGTCGATATTAGAATAAGGAACAGATATTATTCATTCATTCATTCATTCATTCATTTATTGACAACTGATATATCCCAAGATCGGGGTCGCGGGGAGACTGGAGCCTATCCCAGAGTCATAGGGCGAGAAGCAGGGGACACCCTGGACAGGACGCCAGTCTGTCGCAGAGGAACAGATATAAGATTTCTCTAAATATTTAAAAAAATAAAATCATTATAGAAATAAATCTTTCTATTGTCCATATGTCACTCCATGGTCAAAGGAATGATACGTAACAAGCTCTCTCAAAAATGATTTATTTAAAAAATAAATATATATATATATATACTGTATATATATATATATATATACTGTATATATTTATTTTTTTCTTGTTCAGGCCAAAAACCCTCGAGGATAATGAAGTACAAACAAAGAATTCTGATTCAAGTCGTTGAAGATAGAAACGTCTACTGAGACTCATGCATCATATATGAACTCTGGGCCAGAATTGACTTGAATTCATAATCAACTTCTCAACTTGCGTACGAGGCCAGAAGAAAAGTTTCGAGTGGAGACGAGCGAGAGACCAGGAGATCACGGAGATCACGGAGATCTATCCTCCCGACGTGGATGACGCGTCCATTAGACTGTGAACAAACACACAACATCCTCACACCGACGCTCACACACCGTGGAGGCGTGGATCGGATTCTTCTCGCGGCTAAACATCCTGGGATTAGGAAGCGAACGCTCGCCTTCAGGGGGAAAGAAAACGCAGCTTATAAAGTCGCTTGAACCGTGAGGTTCATGGTTGGTGAGGCAGTGACTCCTTCAGTGTCAGATTTACAAGTGTATCAACATAAAAGGGAAGTTTACTCAATTGGCTACTGCTTATTTAATATCATCAGCATTCTTCACACACACATGCACACACACATGCACACACATGCACACACACAGACACACACATGCACACACACAGACACACACATGCACACACACAGACACACACATGCACACACACAGACACACACATGCACACACACAGACACACACATGCACACACACAGACACACACATGCACACACACAGACACACACATGCACACACACAGACACACACGGGATCTTGGGTAAAATTTAAGAGATTATTTTTACGAGACTGATGTCCTCCCTTATAGCATGAATCTGTCATATTTGAAAATATCACATGTTTAAGACGTTTTTTAAAAAAAAAAGTAATTAATCATTTTTCAAAAAGTCTATAATAAATTGTTGTGATATTTTGTGGGATGTTAGTCTACATCCTCTAGATCTATGGCGGTCATCGATTGTGGATAAATATTGATATATAGCTTCATAAACCTTACAAGCATCATAGCTGAAATATTATGTTTTAATCATCAATTTATTTAAAATTCTATATTCAAATATTTAACCATATTTATTGATCTGAGATCTTTCAATTGGCTGTAAAATCTGAATTCGTTCCAAACAATCAATGGATATAGAAAAAGATGAATGAACTAATAAATAATTTAAAAAAAGTATAGAAAACGTGGATTCTAAACAGTATAGAGTACGACCGCGATAGTAAAAGGATAACAAGGAAGACAAAGCTGATCCAATGCTCTTAATTTGAAAGCCGTTTATTTCCTCCTACTGAGGGGAAGTTACTGTAAAGTTCAGCGATTTTATTTTTACTCGAGAGTAAAATATCCAGAGCAACTGTTAGCTTGACAGCATTTCGATGTCAGCGCTGTATTCGTATTAAAATGTTTAGTTTACGATGAAGGGATTGTTAGACACATCGCTGTCAGGGAAGATGGACCCGCCTTTTCGTTGGCTTCTGATTGGTTAATATTGCGTAAGGCCTTCCCTGATTGGCTGGATTTACGCAGAAAGGACCAACGTCTATTATCATGAAAATATAAACATTGAGTATTAAATCGGTCAATATAAGGAAAACAAATAATATTTTATTCAAAGCCAAAATGTAGTTTTTTATATTTTATTGTATTTTTCTTAGTCTTTTTTATACGATTGAAATTAAAACCGTTTCGTCTGTTTTTCACCACACAAACCTCTTTTACTTTGTTGTAAAACCTTATTTCATTTAGTTTTAAAAGTCACCTCAGTGTGACGTAGTTTAATGAGGCTCATTAGATTGTGCCTCAAACTTTGCCTTTTCACCGCGGTTGTATTTCCGATCAACAAAACTAAATAAGACCCTTAAAAACATAAAACTTTAATGGTTAAAGACATCAGCCAGACTGTGGAAAATCAAGGCAAATAAACGTATCTGTGATCATTATATTGACGAGATTCAGAGATACAGCAACAGGCGCGTCAACAGCGTGTATCAACGCAGTTTGTGATGGATTGCGCATTGAGAGGTGAGGCACTGCCTCCCCTGCCTCCCCTAACCCCTGAGTTGAGGTTTTGCATTTAAAGTTCGATAAGTAGGTCTTGAAAACGCTGACTCAACGACCGAAAATAATTCACATTGTTGTCAAAAATGCAAAACATCTCGAATAAACTATTTCTTAAAAATAGATTCACTGAAGTATTATTTAATAATATTTTTCTCTGTGGAATCTTTTCTTCAAAGTAAGTACAAACGTTCTTCCACGAGTGCATTTTCCCCTGGTGGCGCATTAAGACAAGTGCAATTAAAAGTAAAATGCTCATTATTTTCAGAGGCTGGAAAGCAGGAGAAGACGCCAGTGCGTGGAGAGGAACAGGATCGTGGGTCGGGCGGTGGTCGGCGCCGGGTCGACGTGACAGATTGAGGCGACGGTAGAATCACAGGCCGGCGGCACCGACGACACAAATCATGATAATGTACCTGACATCCAGCCGGGGCGTTTTTCGGACCTGATGGCTTTCTCCTTTACACGACTTTGACCCAAGAGGAAGTGGCACAAAGAAAAAAACGTGACAAAAAAACTTCACTCCCGAGGGATCGGATCGAGGAACTTCCCTTTGATTAGAAAATGGCGGGAGAACTCTCGTCGGCGCGGAACTTAATGAGGCAGAGATCCGATGTGATTGCTTTTCCTGATGCGATTTGTTCTGTGATGTTATTGCCTCAGACCCAATTAGAGCCGCAGACTTAAATTATTTCTTAATATGAAGCCGTATTTCTAACAGGGCAGAAATACATTAAAACATTGATTACATTAGCGGCTAGCTAGCAGCGCCGCAGACAAGTAATGAGATTGCTTTAAATGATAAGTGGCATGTTATTACTGTTTGTCTTCCTCTATAGTTGATAGCTTTAGTGTTTAAAATAAAGGATATTTGATCAGGGACACACTTGTTTATGTAAAGACCTGATGCTCTGACGTTACAAGTTACTCACGGAACATGTACCATAGCAGAGTTCTGAGGCGTACATGTGGTCGGTTTTATCGCAGAATTAAAAAAAAAACGAGGTAGTGCTGAATGATATATCGATACTGTATCTCTATCCAGATATGGAAACATTGGAAAAGCAACAATATTGCTCAATATCTTTCGGGAACTGAATGTAAAACTGTAGAAGGTGAAAACTACTCAACTGGTTAAAGTGAAAGTTCACCCAAAATTCATTTTCTACTCACTCTTATGTCGACTAAGAAGTAACACAGTGTAATTCTACAAAGAGTCGCAAAGTAATAGTATAAGCATTGTGGTGTAATACTAGTAGAATCAAAGAGTTATACTACAAAAATCGAAGAGTAATACTACAAGAATCACAGAGTATAAGAAACGCAGTGTAATAGTACGAGAATCGCTGAGTAATACTACAAGAATCACAGAGTAATACTACAAGAATGGCAGAGTAATAGTACAAGAATCGCAGAGTACAAGAAACGCAGTGTAATAGTAAGAGAATCGCAGAGTAATACTACAAGAATGGCAGAGTAATAGAACAAGAATCGCAGAGTACAAGAAACGCAGTGTAATAGTACGAGAATCGCAGAGTAATACTACAAGAATTGTAGAGTAATAATACAAGAATTGTAGAGTAATACCACAAGAATCGCAGAGTAATACCACAAGAATCAAAGAGTTATACTACAAGAATGGCAGAGTAATAGTACAAGAATGGCAGAGTAATACTACGAGAATCACAGAGTAATACTACAAGAATCGCAGAGTAATACTACAAGAATGACAGAGTAATAGTACAAGAATGGCAGGGTAATACTACAAGAATGGCAGAGTAATAATACAAGAATGGCAGAGTAATAGTACAAGAATTGCAGAGTAATAGTACAAGAATGGCAGAGTAATACTACAAGAATGGCAGAGTAATACTACAAGAATGGCAGAGTAATAGTAAAAGAATCGCAGTGTACAAGAAACGCAGTGTAATAGTACGAGTATCGCAGACTAATACTACAAGAATTGTAGAGCAATACCACAAGAATCGAAGAGCAATACTACAAGAATAGCAAAGTAATAATATGAGAATGGCAAACTAATACTTAATGACTCACAGAGTAATACTACAAGAAACGCAGAGTAATACTACGAGAATCGCAGAGTAATACTACAAGATTTGCAGAGTAATACCACAAGAATCGCAAAGTAATACTACAAGAATTGTGAGGAATATCACAAGAATCGCAGAGTAATACTACAAGATTTGCAGAGTAATACCACAAGAATCGCAAAGTAATACTTCAAGAATTGTGAGGACTACAACAAGAATTGCAGAGCAATACTACAAGAATAGCAAAGTAATACTATGAGAATGGCAAACTAATAATAACGACTCACAGAGAAATACTACAAGAATCATGAAGTAATATGCAATGACTAACAGAGTTATACTACAGTGTCTCATAGTACTACTTTATATTGTATCAACAATTTGACAGATTTTTGACCACGGTATACCTTATAAAATCCGTTCGAGGAAAGATTTAAAGTACACCTTAAAGTCTGAAAAATACGGCAAAAAAAGTTCTGTGATTTATGTCGGCTCTGATTTAGTACATATTTAAAGTAGGTCCATAAGAAAAAAAAACTGTTGAATGTGCTGAAAAGATTAGGTCTGAGCTTTGCATCTAGATCATCATTTCATCATCATTTCATCCTGAGACAACGTCATCTACAAACTCACGAAGACACTAAATGGTCCCGAAATGGACAAAGAGATAAAGAGTGATGAGAGGCTGAGGCCTGAAAGGGCAAGAAGGTTCTGATGGAGCTAAAGGACAATGAGTGCGAGAGACTGGAAGACGTGAGTGATCTCTGCGGCACAGATTCCAGAAGTCAGGTGAAGGTAGGAAGATACATTTTTGTTGAGCTCGTTATCAACAACCAAGAAGAAATTCCTCAAGGTCGAGGAAACCGAAATACCCGACTCTCCTGACATGTAGTAAATGTTCTTCTCTCCAAGATGCAGTAAGTTCTTGATCATGATCATGTTTTCAACTTATTACTTTATAAAGTTGCTCTGAAATCTTGGCGTAATAATGGCTTCACCAAAAAACGAGTGGTTACGAGAGTCCATTATGACGTTATAATGGCTTCACTCCTCCTCCAGCCAGCTGTAATCACACCCCTGCTTTGTTTATACAACGAGTCCCTCATCATGACCATGTTTTACACTTATTACTTTATAAAGTTGCTCTGAAATCTGGGCGAACGAGAGGTTACAAGAGTCCATCATGACGTAATAATGGCTTCACTCCTCCTCCAGCCAGCTGTAATCAAGCCCCCGCTTTGTTATACAACGAGTCCCTCATCATGACCATGTTTTACACTTACTACTTTATAAAGTTACTCTGAAATTTGGACTAACGAGAGGTTACGAGAGTCCATTATGACGTAATAATGGCTTCACACCTACTCCAGCCAGCTGTAATCACGTCCCACATTGTTTATACAACGAGTCCCTCATCATGACCATGTTTTCCACTTATTACTTTATAAAGTTGCTGTGAAATCTGGGCGAACGAGAGGTTACGAGAGCCCATCATGAAGTAATAATGGCTTCACTTCTCCTCCAGCCAGCTGTAATCACACCCCTGCTTTGTTTATACAACGAGTCCCTCATCATGACCATGTTTTACACTTATTACTTTATAAAGTTGCTGTGAAATCTGGGCGAACGAGAGGTTACGAGAGTCCATCATGAAGTAATAATGGCTTCACTTCTCCTCCAGCCAGCTGTAATCACACCCCTGCTTTGTTTATACAACGAGTCCCTCATCATGACCATGTTTTACACTTACTACTTTATAAAGTTGCTCTGAAATCTGGGCGAACGAGAGGTTAAGAGAGTCCATTATGACGTAATAATGGCTTCACACCTACTCCAGCCAGCTGTAATCACGTCTCACATTGTTTATACAACGAGTCCCTCATCATGACCATGTTTTCCACTTATTACTTTATAAAGTTGCTCTGAAATCTGGGCAAACGAGAGGTTACGAAAGTCCATCATGATGTAATAATGGCTTAACTCCTCCTCCAGCCAGCTGTAATCACACCCCCACTTTGTTTATACAACAAGTCCCTCATCATGACCATGTTTTACACGTATTACTTTATAAAGTTTCTCTGAAATCTGGGCGAACGAGACGTTACAGGAGTTCATTATGATGTAATAATGGCTTCACTCCTCCTCCAGCCAACTGTAATCACCCCCCTGCTTTGTTTTTACAACGAGTCCCTCATCATGACCATCTTTTACACTTGTTACTTTATAAAGTTGCTCTGAAATCTGGGCGAACGAGAGGTTACGAGAGTCCATCATGATGTAATAATGGCTTAACTCCTCCTCCAGCCAGCTGTAATCACACCCCCGCTTTGTTTATACAACAAGTCCCTCATCACAACCGTGTTTTACACTTATTTACGTTATAAAGTTGCTCTGAAATCTGGGCGAACGAGAGGTTACGAGAGTCCATCATGACGTAATAATGGCTTCACTCCTCCTCCAGTCAGCTGTAATCACACCCTGCTTTGTTTATACAACGAGTCCCTCATCATGACCATGTTTTACACTTATTTACGTTATAAAGTTGCTCTGAAATCTGGGTGGACGAGAGGTTACGAGAGTCCATTATGATGTAATAATGGCTTCACTCCTCCTCCAGTCAGCTGTAATCACGCCCCCGCTTTGTTTATAAAACGAGTCCCTTGGAGGTGGAAACATTTTGGGATTGATGGGTGTGGTTATGGTCAACAAGATTTCATTTCCAGAAAAACAGTTTTTGTTCCAGTAGGTGCAGCTTAAGATCATTTTCTAATGTCGATATTTCAATGATATGATTAGACTGTAAAGTGTTTTAGTTCAGTCTCTACATTCTAATGTTTTCTTCTTCTGCTCAGATCCAGTTCTCCTGCTGCTCCACCAAAACACTACGACTCACCAGACAGTCGTTAAAAACCCGCCTCGGCTTCTTAGCAACGCGACCCCGGAGTCTTGACGAGACCATTAGACACGCGTCTGCAACATTAGCAGCGTTTAAAGCGACAGCGTCCGGCGGCGTCGGAACCCTCTCTGGAGACCCCCGGGGGCCCAGAAGACCTGCCTCTGGTTCAGGTCTGCACGAGTAGAAGCTTCTCTTCGGATCAATGCATCTCCGAACATGTGACTCACGAGGAAGTTGCAGAGAAACAAGCCTCGGGCTGACGCTGATTCAGCGTTTATTTCACCTCACATTTGTTTTGTGCTCTTGTGTTCGACCTGAATTCATCTGAACGCCTCGACTGTTGACATGATGTCGACATGAAGCCAGACTCTGGTGCAGATGTTTGTGATCCTGCTTTGAATTCTTCCTTCAGATCTACAGTCAAATGAAGCTGCTTTGATTGAGATTTTATTTCTACAAACAAACTACATTTTTAATATTGAACTGTTTTAACTCCACTGATGTAAAACTGGAGAAAACAACGAGTGGACTTTTATTGTTGTGTACAGTTGTGTAGCTGGTGTGTAGCTGGTGTGTAGCTGTTGTGTAGCTGTTGTGTTAGGACTGAGCCTGAACTCTTCTTCTTCCAGAGCGTGATTTTGAAGATCTGCTCACAAATGTGAAATTAAGCTTCTTTTTAACCTTTTTTTTTACTGAATTCATGATTCACTTGCTCTATGTCTCTCTCACTCCCTCTCAGTGAACTCATCACTACTACTTTGCTCCTAGACAAAAGAGAAAGACTAAGACTAAGACTAAGACTAAGACTAAGACTAAGACTAAGACTAAGACTAAGACTAAGAATAAGAATAAGAATAAGAATAATAAGAATAAGAATAAGAGAATGAAAAAGGGTAAGGGTAAGAGAAAGATCAAGAATAAGAGAAAAAAAAGGGTAAAAGTAAGAGAAAAAGTAAGAATATTATAATGAATAAGATCAAGAGAAAGAATAAGAATAAGAGAAAGAATAAGAGAAAGAATAATAAGAATAAGAATAAGAGAAAGAATAATAGGAATAAGAATAAGATAATGAAAAAGGGTAAGAGTAAGAGAAAGATTAAGAATAAGTGTAAGAATAAGAGAAAGAATAAAAGAAAAAAAAGGGTAAAAGTAAGAGAAAAAGTAAGAATAAGAATAAGAATAAGAGAAAGTATAAGAGAAAGAATAAGAATAAGTATCAGTATTATCTTGATCTTTAAAGTACTTTTTTGAGTATTGTTTTGATTGTTAAAGCGCTTTGTGACCCTGGTCTGGAAAAGCGCTATATAAATAAATATTACTTACTTACTTACTTACTTACTTACTTAATAAGAGAAAGAATAAGAATAAGATAAATAATAAGAATAAGAATACGAATAAGAATAAGAACAAGAGAAAGAATAAGAATAAGAGAAATAATAAGAATAAGAATAAGAGAAATAATAAGAATAAGAGAAAGAATAAGAATAAGAATAAGAGAAAGAATAAGAATAAGAATAAGAGAAAGAATAAGAATAAGAATAAGAGAAAGAATAAGAATAAGAGAAAGAATAAGAATAAGAGAAAGAATAAGAATAAGAGAAAGAATAAGAATAAGAGAATGAATAAGAATAAGAGAAAGAATAATAATAAGAATAAGAGAAAGAATAAGAATAAGAATAAGAGAAAGAATAAGAATAAGAGAATGAATAAGAATAAGAGAAAGAATAAGAATAAGAATAAGAGAAAGAATAAGAATAAGAGAATGAATAAGAATAAGAGAAAGAATAATAATAAGAATAAGAGAAAGAATAAGAACAAGAATAGGAGAAAGAATAAGAGTAAGAATAAGAATAAGAGAATGAATAAGAATAAGAGAAATAATAAGAATAAGAATAAGAATAAGAATAAGAATAAGAATACGAATAAGAATAAGAATAAGAATAAGAATAAGAATAAGAATGAGAATAAGAGAAAGAATAAGAATAAGAATAAGAGAAAGAATAAGAATAAGAATAAGAATAAGAATAAGAATAAGAATAAGAATAAGAATAAGAATGAGAATAAGAATAAGAATAAAAATAAAAGTAAGAATAAGAGAAAGAATAAGAATAAGTTATTTATGTAGCGCCTCCAGACATTCATCAGTCAGAAGATGTTTCACATAAAAGCTGAAATAAAACATTAACTTAGAAACAACACAAAAGTAACATCAACATAACAAAGACAAGACACATTCCATCAGTTACTAAAATAGCATCTTACAGTCAAAAACTTTAAAAGAGTAAAAAACGTAGTTTGTGTTTCCATTTATCTGAACTCTTGATGACTTTATATTGACTTTTAATGACTTTATATTCAACCACCAGCTCAACTAGTTCAACATGTGCTTTTGGATCTCACTGGTTTAACAAGTATTGATCACTTGATGTACGACCTGTCTAGACTAGTCTCTGTCACACACACACACACACACACGCACACACACACACACACACACACACACACACACACACACACACACACATGACTCTGGGCGGCGTGCCAAGGTGAGAGCCCGTCGACGACTTCATAAGCGTTCGCAGCAGCTAATGCTTGTGATAAAGTGAGCGAGCGAGTCGTGAAGCTGAGGGACATAAAAAAGCTTCGCTGATGAAAATTTAGGAAATAAAAATTGCAGAGGCTTGTGAGGAGGAGGGAAAAATATGAGAGTAAAAAAAGGGGGGATGAGGGGGAGGACAGGGAGGATGGATGGAGCTACAATAGAAGAGAGGAAGAATTTGTCAGGTTGTCAACATGTTTAGTTTTGTATTTAATAATAGAATAAACACTCTTTACTTGACGTTCAATATTATATTAAAACTACATTCATTGAAACAATTAAAAATCTGTATTTACATTTTGAAGTGTAAAAATAAAAATGTTAACACAACTATAATGAATAATATAAGAAAATAAATATATCCCATAGATTACAGTGTAAGAATCAAACTACTGTAGAAAATATTGATACACTGATACATTGCGATATTTATTTCACCACTGAATCAATCGTCAACAGCACTGGATCAATATGTTTGACAAATGATAAGGTAAGGTAAGGTAAGGTAAAACTTTATTGATCCCTCAGGAGGTCTACTTCGAGAAATTGTTTTTTTCCAATAGCCACAGAAAATACAGCAATTTTTGATATAATATTGATATATTAAATGATATATATATTTTTTATATTAGTTATTTTATGGTTTGAATTTAAATAAACTGAGTGTAAAATAAAATAATATGTTTTTTTTATCACAATTAACCTGAAAATATACTTTGTTTATTTTTGTGTTGCAGCTAAACTTGGCAGCAGTCATTACGTCCTCCACATCGATAAGAACAGTGATCCTGGCGATGACTGAGGATGAGAGGATACAGTGAACTCCAGCAGCTTTTAAAGCTTTTGCTCATTTTTTTGATGCAGCTAAACTTCCGACCACTAGGTGGCAGCAGTCATTACGTCCTCCACATCGATAAGAACAGTGATCCTGGCGATGACTGAGGATGAGAGGATACAGTGAACTCCAGCAGCTTTTAAAGCTTTTGCTCATTTTTGTGATGCAGCTAAACTTCCGACCACTAGGTGGCAGCAGTCATTACGTCCTCCACATCGATAAGAACAATGATCCTGGCGATGACTGAGGATGAGAGGATACAGTGAACTCCAGCAGCTTTTAAAGCTTTTGCTCATTTTTTTGATGCAGCTAAACTTCCGACCACTAGGTGGCAGCAGTCATTACGTCCTCCACATCAATAAGAACAATGATCCTGGCGATGACTGAGGATGAGAGGATACAGTGAACTCCAGCAGCTTTTAAAGCTTTTGCTCATTTTTGTGATGCAGCTAAACTTCCGACCACTAGGTGGCAGCAGTCATTTCGTCCTCCACATCGATAAGAATAATGATCCTGGCGATGACTGAGGATGAGAGGATACAGTGAACTCCAGCAGCTTTTAAAGCTTTTGCTCATTTTTGTGATGCAGCTAAACTTCCGACCACTAGGTGGCAGCAGTCATTACGTCCTCCACATCGATAAGAACAGTGATCCTGGCGATGACTGAGGATGAGAGGATACAGTGAACTCCAGCAGCTTTTAAAGCTTTTGCTCATTTTTGTGATGCAGCTAAACTTCCGACCACTAGGTGGCAGCAGTCATTACGTCCTCCACATCGATAAGAACAATGATCCTGGCGATGACTGAGGATGAGAGGATACAGTGAACTCCAGCAGCTTTTAAAGCTTTTGCTCATTTTTTTTGATGCAGCTAAACTTCCGACCACTAGGTGGCAGCAGTCATTACGTCCTCCACATCGATAAGAACAATGATCCTGGCGATGACTGAGGATGAGAGGATACAGTGAACTCCAGCAGCTTTTAAAGCTTTTGCTCATTTTTTTGATGCAGCTAAACTTCCGACCACTAGGTGGCAGCAGTCATTACGTCCTCCACATCAATAAGAACAATGATCCTGGCGATGACTGAGGATGAGAGGATACAGTGAACTCCAGCAGCTTTTAAAGCTTTTGCTCATTTTTGTGATGCAGCTAAACTTCCGACCACTAGGTGGCAGCAGTCATTTCGTCCTCCACATCGATAAGAACCATGATCCTGGCGATGACTGAGGATGAGAGGATACAGAGGACTAGAGCAGTTTTTAAAGCTTTTGCTCATTTTTGTGATGCAGTTTGTACGATGTTGTAGCTCAACACTGTAGTTAGTTTCATATTATTGTTCTCTGGTTCGCCTCAGACTTCTCTGCGATCCCGAAGCAATCGCTCCAAACACCGCTGCCACTGAGTCCAACTGTTTCGCTCGTCAAAGTTGAAATTTCCCGGAGGAGGTATTGAAAAAACTTGGTCCGTTCTGATCCAATCCTTTCTCCTCCTTAGGCGACAAACTCACTGTTTTTTTAGTTGAATAGCATTAGCTTTAGCTTGCTTCACTTTCGCCAACTTCTAACGCCATGTACGATGTTGTAGCTCAACTCTGTAGTTAGTTTCATATGAGACACACAACAACGCTTTCAAATACTTTTTTATTCTCTACCCCGATCCATCCACACACCTCCAACCATGTCAACAGTAGAGTACCACCTAGTGGTCATCAGGTTCCACTACACGGTTGAATTTCCGACAGCTAGATGGCATCATTCACTACGTCCTCCGTATCTATAAGAACAATGACAAGATCTTGGTGATGACTAAGGACAAGAGGATACAGTGGACTACATTTTCATTTTGTGTTGCAATCAAACTTTATGTTCTAAAGCTAAAGGAACAAAGATATCCTGACGGATGATGACTGAGGACGAGAGGATACAGTGATTCCAGCATCTTTTAAAGCCGATGTTTGGACATATTTTTGGTTTGAAAACAAGTTAAATCAGTTACGACTTCGTCAAGAGTCATGTTTTCTGTAAATTCTGCAACACCAGAGTCAAGTACTGGACAATACTACACATATATCCTTGGTACTACAGTAAGACAATATATCGTATCGTAAAACGTATCGTATAGATAGATTGTTTTTCCTTTTTGTTGTCTTTTTACACGACAATAAGAAAACTTAAAAGAGGACAGAAGGACTGAGAGGATGCAGGTATGACTGAGGACGAGAGGATACAGGGATGACTGATGACGAGAGGATACAGTGATGACTGATGACGAGAGGATACAGTGATGACTGAGGACGAGAGGATACAGGGATGACTGAGGACGAGAGGATACAGAGATGACTCAGGAAGAGAGGATACAGTGATGACTGAGGACGAGAGGATACAGTGATAACTGATGACGAGAGGATACAGGGATGACTCAGGACAAGAGGATACAGTGATGACTGAGGACGAGAGGATACAGTGACTCCAGCAGCTATTAAAGCTGATGTTTGGACATATTTTGGTTTGAAAACAAATGAAAGCAGTTACGACTTTGTCAAGAGTCATGTGGTCTGTAAATACGACAACACCAGAGTCAAGTACTCGACAATACTGCACATATATACTTGTTACTACAGTAGCACGATACAACGTGTCGTTGACCCTGTATCGTGATACGTGTCACCAGATTCTTGCAAATACACACCTCCTATCTTTTTATTTTGAAAATCACATTCTATTAAATAACAATATTGCTTTGATTTAAAATGAATTCATTTTCTTTACTATTACTAGAAACCTCTATATTTTTATTGACGTCCAAAACTGATGTTCCTTATTTTTATTTTTTTATTTTATTTTTTTTATTGAATCTTCCCAGCAGGAGGTCGCGCGGAGAATCCATCACGTAGGAATTTAATCTCACGATATTAGTGCCGAGGCTTCGTGACGCTCTGGTGTAAGAGCTGCTGCCAATGTTGTGATCCTGGATAACAACACATCGACAACACCAGAGAACAAGCGTCGACACACACACACACACACACACACACACACACACACACACACACACACACACACACACACCAGCTCAGACATCTTCAAACGCTTTCATGTTTTTTTTTCCAGGTCATTTGCTGCAGGAAAAAATATGTTCCTGTGCGAGAAACTGACTCCGAAAACCACACGTTTACAAACGTGTGGAGCTTCTGAAGACGCCTCATTATTCCAGCAACACGTTTGTGCTTCTGCTTAAAGCCCAAGAGAAAAAAAAACAAAAAACACTTGGACTCATTTGCACCAGATCATAGCTCAACACACACACACATTTAAAGTCAGCGCACACACCCGGGAGTCGTGACGATGATGCATCGGTCGGGTTCGAGCCAACAGGTGACGAGGACTCGCACCTGTCGATCCTCTCGTCTCGTTTTGGACTCGACTCACTCAAAACCTCATCAAGTCCCAAAACTGACATCTTTTTTGTTGCCATGGCGACGGTGCTTCCAAGGTAACAGCAAGATGGAAAAGCAGCGTGTGTGAGCTGAGTGACAAACACCTTCGACGTGTGTGTGTGTGTCGGTGTGTGTGTGTGTGTGGATCAGCATCAATGCAACACCGAGTCAAGAAGCCTCCCATGAATAAAAGATGAGCGCCGCGACAATAACTGACATCAGTACAACTTTATGGAATATTTTTCTTTACACCTGTTGGTCTGACATTCCTCACACTTGACACACTTCACACACACCCTGGTGGTGCCCTGCATGTAGACGTCAAAAAGTTTGTCGAATGATTGAGTGTGTGTGTGTGTGTGTGTGTGTTCCCTCACCCCGGGACGGCCTCCTCTGCTTGGTCTGCATGGTCAGCGTTCCCACCACGGCCCCCATGACTTCCTGTTGCCGCCGCGACAAGTGTCTGCTCACGAGTTTCGTGGAAGAAAAAAAAAAGCTTCTCACTTTCCTGCTCTTTCCTCCTCTAATGGCCGATCTCTGCAGAACCCTCTCCCTACCATCGTAACCCTCTCTTCTCCTCCTCCCGGTGCTCCTCCTCTCTTCCTCTCCCTCCCTCTCTCTCCCTCCCTCTTCTAGCCTCACCGTATGCTTCGCCGCCAGAGCGCAAGTGGAGCAGAAGTGATTCACAAGAACCAGGATGTTGTTGATTCATGGAAAAATATCGTTTTTGATACGAGGATGTGACGATGAGTCACCGGCGTGAAAAAACAAACAAACCTCCGAGAGATTCTAGAGCGTGTCATCCTCCTCCCTCTCGACAACCCTTTCGGTAGCAGTGACCTGGAAAGGTTCTCGTGATGCTTGGCCGCCCAGTAACCACCATCACTTTTGACGGAGAAATAAAGAATTTAAATACAGCATTGTAGCGACCAATCAAGCCGTGGCTAATGAAACGATCAAAACAATGCGGTCGCTTCCGTCGCTCCACCAGCGATGTCACTGCCGTCCCCGGGTCTTATACTTCGCGTCGTGGAGAAAGATGAACAATCCAGAGTTTGTAACGGGTCCAAGTCAAACATAATACAAGCTTTCAATTACGATCGACCGGACGCACCTTCTCCCGGCGATTGTAAAGGTCAATAGGCAGAAAAAGGTCCCGAGCTGTAGAAACATCGCTATATTTAAGGCAAATTTCCCGTCTCCTTTCCGGCCAAATTGTTCTTTCAAGTTCCCTGTGTCACGATCACCCCGCGGAGAGACATCCTGATTTGTTTTCTTGTAATCTAATCATTCAACTGTTCTCGGGCGGGGGTTATCTTCTCTTCCGTCTTTTAGCCCCCCTTTCCCGGGTGTGTCTTGCTTCGTTCCTTGATCTACGATTTAAGGTGTGATTTGCAGATAAACAGATGTTTTAAATAACCGGTGTCATATCTTTAATTCTGATCCAAGCTTGCCTCGAACCAGTGAATCAGTCTGGAGTGGAATGTTGATTGTGAATGTGTAGTCAAGCGTTTAAACTCTTAGATGAAGCGAGTAATTTATACTTTATATTTTGATTATCTTTTAGCATTAATTTAAGTATGGCGTATATGATTATTTTAATCTAACAGTAACTAGAGCAGTGTGTAGAAATGCCTCGTGGAAGTTTGATTGGCACCGTAAGTAAAGGGTGTTGTTGTAATGAGTCCGTCAGATTACGTTCTGTGTTGTGTTAAATGTCTTGTTTTCAACAGAGCGAACAAGGAGCGTCGCTGGTCCTGACCTAGTTAGCAACAATACATGTATTTAAATATGTAGTACTATCTAAAAAAGATAAAATATTCCGTCTTTTGTAAGAGTTTGGTTCTTTAATATCTCCAAGAGCATCTAATGTGTTGATTTTAGTGTGTGTTGTTGTGATGTGTGACTCTATTGTATCATCAGTGTGTGTGTGTTGTTGTGATGTGTGACTCTATTGTATCATCAGTGTGTGTGTGTTGTTGTGACTCTATTGTATCATCAGTGTGTGTTTGTTGTTGTGACTCTATTGTATCATCAGTGTGTGTGTGTTGTTGTGATGTGTGACTCTATTGTATCATCAGTGTGTGTGTGTTGTTGTGACTCTATTGTATCATCAGTGTGTGTGTGTTGTTGTGATGTGTGACTCTATTGTATAATCAGTGTGTGTGTGTTGTTGTGATGTGTGACTCTATTGTATCATCAGTGTGTATTTGTACAAAACTTTCTTTCCTTTGAAATATTGACATTAGAAAATTATTTAAACTCTTCACACTGAAAACACTTTCTGGAGATGAGATCTTGTTGACTATGACCACACCCACTCTGCTGCGATTGGTCAAACATGGAGGTTTGTCACCGCGTGTCATCAATCCCGGAAGTCTCCCCTTCCAAGGGACTCGTTGTATAAACAAAGCGGGGGTGTGAGTACAGCTGGCTGGAGGAGGAGTGAAGCCATTATTACGTCATAATGGACTCTCGTAACCTCTCGTTCGCCCAGATTACAGACGAGAACTTTATAAAGCAATAATTCAAAACATTGTCATGATGATGGACTTACTGTGCATCTCAACTATGGACATAAACATGATCAAACTTTTGAATTCTAGTCACTCATAAAGTGTTGCTGATAAAACTGTGTGACCTCGCGATGACAGGAAGTCCCCGTGAGTAGAAACATGAAACAATAAATCAAGAAGACTTTATCGTGTTGTGGTTCTGGTGTTGGATCAATACCTACATAAACTAGATACTGTAAAACAGATTGGATGCTGGGAAGGAGAAAATCTTGTCTGGATAGAAAGAAGAAAACTTTTTTCTGTCTGACATTTTAGTAATATTACGTATAACAAACAAAAATAATGACGATATCATAAATAACACTTTAAATATCAGATGAGAAATACAAACAGGAATACAGAGAATTTTTTTTTTTAAATAAGTAACACTAAAATAACTAAAGGAAAAATAAAAGAAGGAAAAAAGTATATGAAAACAAAATACACACTAAATAAAGCTGTTACACACATTTATTTCTATTTATACAATTCTATAACTTTTTGAGCATTTAAAAAGCCACAACAGAACTCCCTTAACACTGTTATCTCTGGGTCAGGGTGACCCGAAGACCAGAAAACAAATGTGTTTGTGGTATCCCTTGTGTTGTCTGAGGGTCAAGGTGACCTGAAGGCCCTAAAGCAAATGTGTTTGTGGTATCCCTTGTGTTGTCTCTGGGTCAAGGTGGTACATGATGGTGGAGGTCGTTTATCTTGACCCAGATACAACAGGGCCACTTTACTCAGAGACAAAACAAAGGGATACCACAAACACATTTGTTTTCAGGCCTTCGGGGTCACTTTGACCCTGAGATAACACCAGGGTTAAACCGAGCGAGTCCCAAAAGGCCCAATACGTATGTTTGAAATTCTTGTTTCTGGCTCCCCCTGGTGTCGGTTCCAGTGTCGCTACAATATTAAATATTTGTTTCACTGTTGCCAAGCATTTGTTACTCTCCGTGTGAAAAATCTGAGCAACTGCTCAAAACGTATCTGGTAAAGTTACATAGTGAAGATTAAAAACATCGTAACGTTAACCAAGACACAAATCTTGACCATCTCTCCGTCTCTTAACGTTCCAGCGCCCGAACATCTGGTCCGACACGTTTCTTCTCTAATCCACGTTAATCCTTTTCTTTTATCTTTCCTTTGTCTTCCTCTAATACCAACTCCCCCCGTTTTCTACTGCCATCTTCCTGTGAGATGAATTGGGAAGTGATCGAATTGACCACGTTTGTGTTGTTTTCTAGCGTTTTTAACGTTTATTTCCTCCATTATAAAGACCGTATTTGTTTCCTGGATAAGTCTGTGCACAGTTTTATGATTTATATGAACATTTAAGGAGCAGAAGTTAATCTTTCTAGAACCTTTGTTGCACTTTAGAGGTAATATAAACGAAATACAGTACATAGTACTGATATTCTACGCATTATAGATCATAAATGGAGAATTTTTCATTCAGAATTCCCGTTATTTTCCCTCGATATCGTGAAAACCGTCGCTGCTATCCATCCCACTTTCATTTCTCCGCACCTATCGGTTCCTTCCATCCATCCATAACACTCCATTACACTCGTTCGCCGGCTGCTCTCGGGAGTGTGTGTCGGCAGATTAGCTCTCAGGACTTGAAAAGCGAAATGGAAAAAAAAAAAAAAAAAGCCGTAAAAGAAGGGAAAGAAGCTTAAAGTCGTAGAGAGGGAGATTAGACTAGAAGAGTAGGCGGGGGGGAGGCGGAGAAAGGATGGGATGGTGAACGGTGTTGGAAACAGATCCATCAAGAGCTGGTGTCGGACCGGCTTGATGAAAGAACCTCTGAATTGCTCTCGGGTCAATATGAACCGGGGGCGGAGGAGAGTCCAGGAGGATCGTTGCTCCGAGAATCTCCTCCACCTGATGGCGTGGAAATGATATTTACGGCTGATTTACGACGGAGGATTAACTCTTGTCTCGGCAGCGGTTTAAAGAGATGTGAGACCAAAACTAATGGAAGCCACTGAACTACTCAACGGATGCAAATGTGTCTGGAAAAAAAACTCTGATTTAAATCTGTTTCAAAGTCTTATATTTATATTTGAGATTAAGTACAGGATTCATTAGGATATACAGTCGGACATATAGGTCTATATAAGAAACCTTGGATCTATAAGAATGTTCATGAATTAATTTCAAATAGAAAATATATATAAATATTTATGCATTTAAATGTTACAAAACATTTTTTCCCAAGACTGTACTTCACTACAGCAGTGTAGTGATTTTTTAATTTTAAAATAAACATGAAAACATGATTTATTTATTTTTGTGTTGCAATTTAAAGTCCATTACATCCTCCGCATCAGAAGAAACAATTGAATCCCGCAAGATGACTGAGGACGAGAGGATACAGTCGAATCCAGCAGCTTTTAAAGCTGATGTTTGGATATATTTTAGTTTGAAAACAAATGAAAGCAGTTACGACTTTGTCAAGAGTCATGTGGTCTGTAAATACTACAACACCAGAGTCAAGTACTCGACAATACACGTGTATCCTTGTTACTACAGTATCACGATATATCGATGTAATGCTGCCCCTGTGTCGTAATACGTATGATGGATTCTTGCCAATACACACCTCTAATAAAAGGATAAAAACACTCATTGTGATGTTGTAAAACTGTTTGTTATTATTCTGATAGATGAAACAAAAGTTGCTGGAGTCTACTGTATCCTCTC
Organism: Callionymus lyra; assembly: GCF_982586985.1. NCBI lineage: Eukaryota > Metazoa > Chordata > Actinopteri > Syngnathiformes > Callionymidae > Callionymus > Callionymus lyra. The sequence goes on along the minus strand of NC_141826.1, from coordinate 23,602,659 downwards.
GTCCTCAGTCATAGCCAGTGATTTCGCAGGACTTCAATGTTCCTTTAGCTACGTAATGACTGCTTCCATCTAGTGTATGGAAGTGTAATTGCAACACAAGTTGACCGTACGTCGTGAATATTTACATGTTAATCGTTATATATATGTATCGTTGTATATATATATTTTGCGTTTTTTAATTTTATTACTTTATTTTTCTGTTGTGTTTGTATACATCGACCTCTGTCGAATATTGATACGACATTGTGAGAAAAACTATTGTATATATTGAATATATTCATCATATTTAAGGAGTTTAATGACCATTAAAGCTACATTAAGATAAAAAAAATGTCATCTGTTATTCACTGTGAACAAAAAAAAAGGCAAAAACACAAACGAGAGTGTGATGTGTTTACAGATGGAAAAACTACGACACCATTAATGTGTAAAAATGAGAGCGAAGTGAAGCGACTCTGTTTGCTGGAGGTAAATAATGAAGCCGACGCGCTCGTTCGGAGCCATATGGGAAGATTCAGCGGAAGAGATTGACTTCTGCCGAGGAACAGAAAAGCTGTGAACAGAGTTGTGAGCGAGAGAGACAGAACGCACACCAGTGGGGAGCATCACCCGCCATGACACACACACACACACACACACACACATGTGCTCACACACCCCGACACATGGCAGCAGCTCCGATCACAGATTGTATGATCGGCGCCTCAGGGAAGTGTTGCTCACATTTGGAACTCGTGCTCGTGTTCACGCCTCCGCGGCGTCGACGTACATCTTCGGCCTCTAAACGTCTCAATGTGTTTCGCTCCCGAAACTCATTTCACGTCTGGAAGCAGCAGCAGCAGCAGCAGCAGCAGCAGCTGGAGTCAATGTTTATTTCTGAGTATTTGTGTTTGGTAGCTGTGCCTGCAGACATGTTGCTCAAGGAGAGAAGATGTGGAAGATATAGAAGCAGGAGAAGATGATGCAGATGAAGACGATAAGAAACCATAAGTAAGTAAGTATGTAATATTTATTTATATAGCGCTTTTCGAGACCAGGGTCACAAAGCGCTTAAACAATCAAAACAATACTCAAAAAAGTACATACTTTAAAGATCAAGATAATACTGAGAACCACACAGGAGTTCCAGAAAATCAAGGAAAAGCCTGAACAAATAGAAACGTCTTAAGATGTTTCTTAAAGGAGTCAGTAGACTCCATCAAGCGCAAAGAGAGAGAAGATCGTTCCAAAGCTTAGGAGCAACAGCCTGTAAAGATTTCTCTCCTCTGGTCCTGAGCCGTGTTCAGGAACCATAAGTAGATTCTGATCCACAGACCTCAGAGCCCGAGCTGGGGTGTAAGGCTGGATCAGATCACTGATGGAAGGTCTGACCATGAATAGCTCTGAAAGTAAGAACCAGAATTTTAAAGTTGATCCTGAAAGAAACTGGAAGCCAGTGAAGAGTTTTAAGGATCAGAGAAATGTGAGTTCTCCTACTTGAGCGGGTCAGAATTCTGGCTGCAGAGTTCTGAATCAACTGCAGACGAGACACATCCTTCTTATTAAGACATGAAAACAAACTGTTACAATAGTCCAGACGAGAAGAAACAAACGCATTACAAGCTCCAGATCATGTTCCGACAACATTTTCCTAAGTTTAGAGATTTTTCTCAGTTGAAGGAAACAGTTTCTGGTCAGTTTTCTTCAGTGTCGAACAAGAGACATGTCTTTATCAAATACAACACCCAGGTCTCTCAGGCTCAGTTTGACAGACTGACCTAAGTAAGTATGTAAGTGACGTACATTTGTAAATTAAAAAAAGATTTTAAAGAATTTAATGGAAAATCTGAAAAGGATTGAGTGTAGTAACATGATTTGAAGGTCTTCGATAAGTGACGTAAGTTTGGTGACCATCGGAGTTTTAATTACAAATTTATTACACAATGTTTAGGAAACGTTGCATTCAATTATAGATTTTAAAGATTTCCACAAAAAAAAGAAAAGAAAAAGTAACAAGTGTAGTTACTTGATATGAAGATCCTCCATTAGTGACATAGATTTGGTGACCATCGGAGTTGTAATTACAAAGTTATTACGAAATGTTTACAGAAAATGGCATGAAAATATTGATTTTAAAGATTTCTGAAGAAGTGAGTGTAGTAACTTGATATGAAGGTATTCCATAAGTGACATAAATTTGGTGACCAATATTACATTTTATTAAAATTTAATTCATTTTCTAAACACTTATTCTAAACCATACCTAAATATAATCATTTGTATTCATTATTATTGACACCATTTTTTTTCACATTTTCAACATCCATAACATTTTGTATCTTAGTTTTCTTTTTTCAACACGTGTTTAATTTATTTGTGCCTCCAGACATTTTTTTAAATACTTCCAAAGGAGAATTTATTATTTTTAAATTAATCTTTACTTACCCTTATCATAAAATACATCAAAATGCAATATTTTTTCCTTATAATTGTATCGATAATTGACTCATATATTTTTATATTTTCTTTACTTTTCATCAATTCACTTTATATATTCACCATCCATCCATCCATCCATCCATCCATCCATCCATCCATCCATCCATCCATCCATCCATCCATTCATTCCACCCATCCCTCTATCCCTCCATCATCCATACATCCCTCCATCCATCCATCAATCCACCCACCCATCCATCCATCCATCCATCCATCCATCCATCCATCCATCCATCCATCCATCCACCCATCCATCCACCCATCCATCCATCCATCCATCCATCCATCCATCCAACCACCCATCCATCCATCCATCCATCCATTCATTCCACCCTTCCTCCATCCCTCCATCATCCATCCATCCCTCCATCATCCATCCATCCATCCATCCATCCATCCATCCATCTATCCACCCACCCATTCATCCATCCACCCATCCATCCATCCATCCATCCATCCATCCATCCATCCATCTATCCACCCACCCACCCACCCATCCATCCATCTATCCATCCATCCATCCATCCATCCATCCATCCATCCATCCCTCCCTCCCTTTCTCCATCCATCCATCCATCCATCCATCTTTTTCAAATGTCTCTAAAGAGAAAAGAGGTGGAAGATAAAGAACGACAGACGAAGAAGATACAAACCAGGAACGTTTCCAAGTGAGATTAGTTTGAGACTCATTGAAAGAACAGAGCGAGCGAGTGTCACCATCTTTATTTATCTTATATTTATATACCTTCATCTTCAAACACACATAAATATATATAATATATAATATATATCGTCTCCTCATCGTCACTGAACTCCCTTCTGATAAGAACTAACTATTGTCTCTGCTCGTCTCTAAATAACTGGATTAAGCGTTTAATCTCGGTCTAAGTTTGACACAATAGCGAGAGGATCTTGAATTGTTGTTTATTTTCAGCTCCTCGTCTCTGCTGCGACTCATGCGTTTGTCCTGTCAATCAAACTCTTCTTGTGTTTCCACGCATCATCAGGAGACATGATTTATTTACAGAGGAACTGCAGCAGCTCAGATGGGAATCAAACTGTTATCTTGAAACTATTAAAGCAGTACAATGTAGGAACAGTCGTGACTCAGTGGAACTCAACTTATTACTTGGTATTACTTGGTATTACTTGGTATTACTTGGTTATTACTGTGTCGTAACTCACACAAGATATTATTTCATTGATTCTCTTTATTACATTACTTTTGTTTTGCAGCAGAAGCTCAGAGTTTTCATACTGAGACGTTTGTTTTTGTATATAAATATAAATGATAAAAATTTACTATTACTATTACTATTACAAACAAATATATATAATGTTTTTAATTATTTTGTAATCTGTTTTTCGGTATTTGTGTAATTTCTATATTTTAATTATTGTTTTTCATTGTTCATTTCTGATTTATTGCATTATTCTAGTTGTTAGTTTTATTGTTAATTTGTTATTTATTCTATTATTTTGATTATTGTTTTATTGTTTGTTTGTTATTTATTCTATTATTTATATATTTATTTGTTATGCTTATTTGTTGTTTTATGTATTTTATTATTTTGATGATTGTTTATTTTTTATTTATTGCATTGTTTTATTATTGTTTTTCATTGTTTATTTGTTATTTATTGTATCATTTTAATTTTATATTTTAATTAGTTTGCTTTAAAGTTTATGTGTTATTTATTGTTTTTATTGTTTATTTGTTATTTGATGTATTATTTTGATTTTATATTTTAATTCGTTTTTTATTGTTTATTAGTTATTTAATTTATTATTTTGATTTTATATTTTAATTAGTTTTTTTCATTGTTTATTCGTAATTAATTGTATTATTTTACATTTTATAGTTTAATTCCTTTTCTTTATTGTTTATTTGTTATTTATTTTCCTTTAAATGTCCTTTCCTTAAATGTCCTTTATACAGTGTTGTTCGAGCTGTTTAGGTTTGTTTGATTAATTATAATATTTAAATAATAACATCATCATTTTCTCAAATGTATTTTATCTACCAGAAAAAAATTGGTGAATCGGAATCTGCGTTAAAATCGATGATTGATGCGTCAATGTGTCCGAACTGTGGGAGGAAACAGGAGTTTCCAGAGTAAACACACGCAAGAAAAAACACAAGTTGCCAGAGAAAGGTTTGCATAAATGGAGCGAGAATCTAATCTTCAAAGGATTTTTCTTGTCATTTCTTTCTGAAAATACTTGAAAAAAAAAACATCTGAGAAAAAACATTGAGACTTGAATCAACACCTGAGACTCTTCTGTCGCTTCAACATCCAATGATTTTCTTCTTGCACGACTTCTTCTCCATCAGCCCTCAGGCCTCGAACATCTCATCTTAAAAACATGGTCATCGAACAACTTCCTGTGTCTCGCACACGGAACCATCAGTCAGCACAGACGTGTCCATCAGCAGAATCAATACTCGTGTGTGGAGTCGACACGAGATTCTCTCGTCACATGATCTCGGGAAGAAACATCAAAGAATGGATGAACCAAGAAGAAGGAGAAGAGTGAGGAGCAGATGACAGAAGGTTCGTAGAGATGTGGAGCTCGAGACCATGAAGCTCTCAAATCCATCACGTCTGTCACGACACCTCAGCAAACACCAGCTGGAGACCAGTGTTCCCTCCTTCAATATTTAATGCTTTCTTATGATGAGAACATAAACACAAACACAAACACAAACACAAACACAAACACAAACACAAACACAAACACAAACACAAACATAAACACAAACACAAACACAAACACAAAGTGAGTTGAAAAACCCTCGCAACGAAAGAAACAAAAAAGATAGCTTAGAATTTAGCATAGCATCGACTTCCAAACTAGCATTTGCTTAGCATTAGCTAACAATAAATTAATTAATACAAATATTTTTTTTGTAATAACTTCTAATTCATTAACTTCAAGTAGCACATTAGCATTAGCCTGCTAATAACCATAAACATGTTTAAGTCAATCACAAACTAGCATGTGCTTATTATTAGCTAACAAAAAAATGTATTAATACAATTTTTTTTTTTGTAATAACTTCTAATTGATTAACTTCAAGTAGCCATTAGCATTAGCCTGCCAATAACCATAAACATGTTTAAGTCATTCACAAACTAGCATGTGCTTATTATTAGCTAACAATAAATTAATTAATACAAATATTTTTTTGTAATAACTTATAATTGATTAACTTCAAGTAGCACATTAGCATTAGCCTGCCAATAACCATAAACATGTTTAAGTCATTCACAAACTAGCATGTGCTTATAATTAGCTAACAATAAATGAATTAATACAAATATTTTTTTGTAATAACTTATAATTGATTAACTTCAAGTAGCACATTAGCATTAGCATGCTAATTACATAAACATTTTTAAGTGATTCACAAACTAGCATTTGCTTAGCATCAGCTAACAATAAATTAATTAATACAAATAAACTATTTTTAAAACTTCTAATTGATTAACTTCAAGTAACACTTTAACATTAGCATGCTAATAACCATAAACATGTTTAAGTCACTCAGAAACTAGCATCTGCTTAGTATTAGCTAACCATAAATGAGTGAATACAATAAAGTATTTTTTATTACTTCTCATGCATTAACTTGAAGTAGTACTTCAGCATTAGCATGCTAATAACCATAAACATGTTAAAGTAATTCACAAACTAGCATTCGCTTAGCATTAGCTAACAATACATGAATGAATACAAATAAAGTATTTTCTATAACTTCTCATACATTAACTTGAAGTAGCACGTTAGCGTTATAATGCTAATAACCATAAATATTTATAAAAAATTTCCATGAATAAACTACATTTTTTCAATCTTGACCACTTTCCTTTGGCAACTCTTTCTTCAAAATAAAAGCTTGCACAACTACTTCAATATTATTGAGAAATGAGAAATAAATGAAATCCACCATCTTTGTTCAGTTTTCAATAATAGACAAAATAATATTTCCTTTAATTACCTTAATAACGTCATTTTTCACGATTAATTCTTAACCTTTTAATAAACGTTATTAAAGTTTGTCTCAGAGTTTTTAATAGGTTCTTATTGAGAGACAGGAAGTAGAGCAGGAAGTGTCAGCGATGAAGACGCACATGTTTGGAAACGAGGTCAGATGATGTTTCTCTGGTTCGTTTGAAAACTGTGAAATGTTTTGAGAAGACGAGGTGAAAATCATCCGAGAATCTTCTGCACTACATCTCGTAAATCTCTCGGGTCAAAGGTCGTCGGCGCCGGAGCTTCACAGCAGGAGTTTCTCAGAGACGTTCTTGGACGAGAGGAGTTTGTTTTATTATTTATTGACTCCACAACTGCCAGAACCGGCTCCGATGATTTCACCGCCAGAGGTTTACCAGTCATTTCTGTTTTAAATTGTTTGTTTTCAATTAGTCTTCGAATTCACTTCCCACTCAACAGCAATAAAGAAGATTAAAAAACTACAGTTTCCTGTCGAAGCTGCTGATGAATTATTGGATGATTTGAGCAGAACATAATAAAAGTAACAACTTGGAAAACAAATCAACACAACATCGTTCATTTGTTCTTATTTTGTCGTCGTAGAAAATGGATCAATTCGCTTTGTTTGGTTTGAAAAACTTGTTTTATGTTAAAACATTTTTTTTTTATTTGCTGTAAACTAATAAATTTACATTTTAGTATGTTTGCTAATTTTATTTAATAAGTAGGATAGGATGGACTGTTAGCATGGACAGTTAGCTAGGACTGTTAACATGGACAGTTAGCATGGACAGTTAGCATGGACAGTTAGCATGGACAATAAGCATGGCCAGTTATCATGGACTGTTAGCATGGGCAGTTAGCATGGACTGTTGGCATGGACTGTAAGTATGGACTATTAGCATGGACAGTAAGCATGGCCAGTTATCATGGACTGTTAGCATGGACAGTTAGCATTGACAATAAGCATGGACAGTTAGCATGGTCAGTTATCATGGACTTTAAGCATGGACTGTTAGCATGGACTGTTAGCATGGGCAGTTAGCATGGACTGTTGGCATGGACTGTAAGTATGGACTGTTAGCATGGACAGTAAGCATGGCCAGTTATCATGGACTGTTAGCATGGACTGTTAGCATGGACAGTTAGCATGGACAATAAGCATGGCCAGTTATCATGGACTGTTAGCATGGACAGTTAGCATGTACAGTTAGCATGGACAGTAAGCATGGCCAGTTATCATGGACTGTTAGCATGGGCAGTTAGCATGGACAGTAAGCATGGCCAGTTATCATGGACTGTTAGCATGAAATGTTAGCATGCACTGATAGCATGGACAGTTAGCATGGACAATAAGCTTGGCCAGTTATCATGGACTGTTAGCATGGACTGTTGGCATGGACTGTTAGCATGGGCAGTTAGCATGGGCATTTAGCATGGACAATTAGCATGGACAGATAGCATGGACAGTTAACATGGACAGTTAGCATGGACTGTTAACATGGACTGTTAGCATGGACTGTTAGCATGGACTGTTAGCATGGACTGTTATGACCAAGGACTGAATTTTATTATTCAGTTTCTTTTTGTTTTTTTTATTCAAATTTTATAAAAAAAAAAATAATTATGTATTAAACCTATAACTATTACATAGTTCTGACCCATTTTTAAAATGTATTTCATTTTTAATTGGATTACATTTACTTACATTCATTTAATTGTATTAAAACCTTCTTCCATCTGAGTGTATTATTGTTTTGTGATTGTATCAAAATCAAGGCTGAATATAATGTAAAACGTACATATTTAAAACGAAAAGTTGTTGAACGAGAGCAAACACTTACAGTTATTCAAGAAGACATCAAAGGCTGCACTACTGAGATAAACTCTAGTTTAGTTGATAACTAACTCAACACTCACCCATGATAATATGCAAATGAAGATTCTACATCATGCATGCGACGCCCTCTACAGGCACGCATTCGTAGAACCCTCAGTTATAAGAAGTCATAACTTGGGGTGTTTTAAATGTGAGGAATATATTTTAAAGGACCTGAACATTGAAAATGATAAATTGCTTTTTTTCAAAAACTCAAATTAAAAAAAGTATTTAATTCATGTCAAAAAATGTAATTAGTTCTAACCTTTATTGATACATTTTATGTATGTTATTTGTATGTTTTAATATTTATTTTCATTCATTTTGGTTGAATTTTCTTTATAGATATAGATATATATATATTATATATGGATATTTTAAACACATTTTTGTTACCAAACCAAGTGTGAATCAAAAGAAATTTAAAGAAAACTTAATTTTGTGAATAATAAGTGAGACAGAACAGAAGGAGTGACCTCGTCTGAACCTGGGATCAAAAACCTTGCAGGGAAAACTTTCATAAATAAAAGATTTATACGTCCACGTGCACGTCCGTGCACGCTCGCTGGGAGCTTCAGATTAACTTGAAGCTGTTCCTCTGTGTTTCAAAGTGACTCAAAAAGATGTTTTGCTGTCCTAATTGGCCCTTTAGGTGCGCTTCTTTTGATGTTCCGGGATGAGACGCAGGGGTGGAAACTGCGCCGAGTTATTAAAGACACGATGGAAAAACAGTGGATTTCACTCTCAAGCGTTTTCGTGTTTGGTCGCTGCCCAAAAAACACTGAAAAGTGAAGCAAACACTGAGAGTCAACATTGAGATGAGAGGAGGCAGGAGACAGACGAGGAGAGAGGGAAATAAACAGACAGAATGATAAAAAAAAAAGGTTGATTCCAGTGAAGGGAGGAAAAAAGTTTCAAATTCAGTCGACGGAGCAGAAAAACAGCGAAACGAATGAAGCGAAAGTGTCGTGATGTGTCAGCGAAGGTGCAGCTTGAGCTGCTGAAGGAAACAAACTGACGGAGAGAAATGTTTCATTTCTTTTGGTGAAAACTGACACCGCGGGTCTCGATCTGCCTCGGGTGGATAAAAGAAACACGGGTCGACGTTTCAGCTCTCGGCCGTTTTCGTAGATTGATCTGTTGTGTCGGACCGAGAGGAATCAAAATCTCAAGGCCGCGGCGAAAATTGTGTCAGCGATCGACAACAAACATCCAGCAGTAGAGTTTAATGTAGTTCTTTTATATCTGTTGTTGATGGTTTATATTTCAATAACATGTCTATAAAATAAACTCGTTAACACAAGAATGGAGTTTAACTAATAACGATAAATATCACATATAAAGAGTAAAAATCACCACTTTAATGTAAGTAAACATGATCTCCAGTTATTTACAAGTGATAAGTAACTAATTTATATTAAAGTGCAAAAAGAATTGTACACATATTGTAGAGTAGGGGTTTTAGAAAAATACACTGATATATTACGATATTTCTTTTCACGATACTGTGTCATATTCAACTTCAATGTATTGATTAAAAAAACATTTCAGCTTTCGAAAAATAATACATTTTTATCATAGTTATTTTATGGTTTATATGTCAATAAATTAGTGTATAATAACATTTTAAGATTTTATTAATTAATAATTAACATGTTTATATTTATGTAATTTTTGTGCCGCAATTAAACTTCCAGCTGACATTATCGCCTCCGCAAATGATGACTGAGGACGAGAGGATACAGTCGACTCCAGCAGCTTTTAAAGCTGATGTTTGTTCATATTTTGGTTTTAAAAATAAATGACGAAATAAACGAACACAAACTATATAATGTATTTAATTGTTTTCAAATAAATGTTTGTGAATATTATTCTAATATTAAACCAAAATAAATTTAAGATAAAAGTTAAACAAATCCATGTAGATCATTTTTTACTTCTACCATGAAGGATTAATCTAAAAATTAAAATGTTTTTACTTAATGTTCATAAGATATTGTTATTAATTTATACAAAAATAAACAAGAGTATCTAATATAAGATAAGAGCTACTATAATATTATTAACTAACATGGTAACAATGAAGATAAGTATGAACAAAATGTATTTTTCTTCTATAATCAATTCATATCCAGGCAAAAATTGATAATAGAATAAATGATATATATAAAGTTGCAGTAAAATAAAGGAAAGATATTTTCTAATTTAATATTAATAAACAAACTGATGATAAGATATAAATAAATTGACTTTTTAAATCAGTTATTGAGTATAACTTTAATTTTAACTCTTTATTTATTATAAAAGCTTAGAAATTAAAGGGGGAAAAAACAATTAAAATGTCTTTGTATGTATTTAAATATTAAAAAAAAAAAAAAAATGTACATTAAGATTAAAATAGCACAAGAAAACGTTTCTAAAGGTCAGTTCAACGGTTCACACTGAGGTTGAGTAGTCGACCATGAGGTTTTATACATAATTATCTCTTGATTCATTGTTTTAAAGACCAAAAGAAGGAGAAAACCAAAGATAAATGAAGCTTTCTAGACTGATATAAAATCTGGATCACACTCCAGACAGTTCTCTAAATATACTTCACTTGTTAAAATGTAAATTTATCCACTTGAAAAATAACAAACTAACAAAACTAACTCACAGAATGGAAGCTAACTTTGTGCTGAGCCCAGCGAATCTTGGTTTGGGATCCAGGATGGATTACTGTGGACTACTTTCTGTAACACAGCAGCAGATGGTGACACACACACACACTCACACACACACACACACACACACTTCCAGTGACTCTCACAGAGCAGCCGTATGTGGAACGTTCTCGCCAACTTTCCCGACTTTACTCTCTCTCTCTTCCTCTCCGTGATTCATCCGTCGTTCGCACTTGAAAAGAAGAGCTATTTAGAGTCTGCCCTCGCTCGTGCTCCTCCGACTAAAGACTTTTCTTCAGCTCGTCCCAGTAAACACTGGCAGACTCTCCTACTTCCTGTTTGCAGACCTGGAAATGTCAACAATAATAATAACAATATGATTATTACTGATGTGGCTATATATGTTATGGTTTGTTTATTTGAACTGTTTCTTAACTCAAGGTCAGACAGCGACAGTTATCTTGACATTCAAAGTTCTTGAAACTTTTCTTCTGAATCAGGATCGGACTTCAGGAAACAGCATTTCTCCTTTCGTCCATAGTGGGCAGCACCGAGCTGTCGTCTGCCTAAATAACACCACCCTTTTTACAAGAGGTCATAACCTCTTAGTGTAGGATTAAAATAAACTATTTTACTGCATTTTATCTGACTTTATTGAAACATAAACATCAACCAACATAAATACATTCATGAGATTCGGTCACTTGAGAAGTAAATGACGTGATCTGGAATCAAATGCTATACATATGTGATATTTGATCATTTTATTTCAAGATTCTACATATAAATTAATAATTATATTTAAATGTTTAATATTAATAGTAGATACCAGAGTAAAATATACTTCAAGTGTGAAAATGTGCCATAAAATCTCTCCTGAGCTCAATGTATTTAATATTTTATTCTAGTTTTAGGTAATTTATTTACAACATCCACTGATGAAGCTTCACCAATGAGTGTCTTATTCTTCCAGCTCTGTAGGTGGCGCTCTCTGTTTTCAAAATTACGTGAGGTTTTAAATGGAATAGCTGTTCAAGGCACTAGATTGTAGAGCAGAGAGTGACATCTAGTGGCCCCTGAAAAAAAAAAGGATACTGCACCATGAAGCTTCTAAAGCTTTATGAAGCATTGTCACATTTCACCGAGCTCTATAGGTGGCGCTCTCAGTTTAAAAATGGAGTAGAGGTTCAATAGGTTCAAGGTGCAATAGATTGTAGAGCAGAGAGCGGTGCCATCTACTGGCCTCTGAAAAGAAGGATACTGCTCCATGAAGCTTCACAAAGCTTCATAAACACATCACTTGTGTTGCTTCATGAAGCTCTGTAGGTGGCGCTCTAAGTTGAAAAATGATACAACTAGAAGAGATGTTTAAAGCAACAGATTAAAGAGAAGAGAGTGCCATCTAGTGGACACTTTAAAAACAGAAAAAAAAGCTCCATTAAGCTTCACAAAGCTTCATAAACACATCACTGGTGTTGATGAAGTTTCGTGAAGCTTCATGAAGCTTCATGAAGCTCTGTAGGTGGCACTCTAAGTTTAAAAATGATATAATCACTGGTGTCGAACCCTCAGAAACATTCCTACATGATAAGAGGAATATTTTCCGGTCTAAACAGAGACCCGGCCAGGCCTGGCTCGCAGTGGAACTGGACTCTTAAGATGGTGTCGACACATCGTTTCATCTAGTTCAGGAAAACAAAGTCAGCTGCTCCACATGTTCCTCCTCGCACAGAAGACTTTGACCCACTTGAAACCTGATCTCGGTTCAGTCACCGGAGAGTCGTGTTTACAGCAGGTTTAACTACATGTTGACAAGCTGCACATACATCTCTGATACACACACACACACACACACACACACACACACACACACACACACACACACACACACACACACTCACACACACGACCAGTAGACGCTTCACTGGTTGACGAGGATTATGAAGAAACTCCTTTTGTTTGTTTGTTTGTGCATCAAACTGGCAATAAAGTTGTATTCGATTACACCTTATGACGATTGAACGACTTATATTCATCGCAGGTTTTTCATCCAACCTTTGTCAATATTGCGTCGACATCTTCTTCCGATGTAATCGGATCTAAAAATAAAAGCTGTTCTGGTGTTGAAGTACATCAGTGCCATTCAAATATTAAATGGTTACATTTTTTTAAATAACGTTTTTTGCTGAATTAAATTTAAAAAAATAATACAAATTTTAAAGGAATGTTTTTTTTGTTACACATAGAGTTTTATATTATAATCCCAATATTTCAAAAATAAATTCTCCAAATTCAATATTTTTGAATGTGTAGCCTTTCAAATTCAATATATAAATGCTGGTATAAAAGTGCTGCCAGACAAAACTAAACGAGCACAGAGCTACTCGATCCAACTTTTGTCCAATCGCGCGACATCGCAATCCCGATCACGTGACGACGTAGAAAAAGCTCTCGCTCGTCAATTTAATTTTTGGCGGATTCTAAAGCAACGGTACTATTTTTACGTTGAATTAAAAAAGCTACAAATTGAAAAATATTGAAGTTAGAATTTTTTTTTTTAATTATCGCAATTAGAATATCGAACTTCATGTGTAAAAAGAAAATCATTCATTTAAAAAAAATATTTAAAAAAAACAATGTAGTGCTTAAAAAAACAAAATTCGATGAAACTAGATTTTATCTTCTGTATCCTCTTGTCCTCAGTCATCGCCAGGTTTTCCCTGGATTGGATCCCATTGGATTCCATTGGATTCCATTGTTCCTTTAACTGCGTAGGATTTAACGACTGCTGCCGTTTAGTGTCACAAGTTTAGAAAAAAAGGTTTTAAAATGTTAAATCAATTCAATGTTCTGACGTCACTGATCCACTGTTGCTGTACCGTCGCACCAGGAAAACAAACATGTTTCGTCATCGAGTCGTAAAGATCAGCGAACGTTCTTCTGAGACGTGACGCTTCGCCGCGTCTTCGATCTTCCTTCCTCCTTCGTCCTCATTCCTTCAGGGTTTAAAGGTCAACTCGGACCAGACGCCGGGACCGTCTACACCAGAGTCTCGCTGAGAGTTTTCTAGTCCAGGACTGACGCGAGGAGGAGGACCAGAGGGAAAATACCATCACCTTTTATAGACATGCCCCCGATGACACCGCTGCACAGACACCGAGTCCCGGAGTCACAGACCTTTCCGATCAAACAAAGACCCTTCGAATACAACTTTATCGATATCACCCCAATTCACACCTCTTTGAATTTCTTCTGACCGGAACAACAAACAAACATCTTTACCTTTGTGGTAGCTCACTTGTTTGGACTGCATGGAGAAGGTTCCCATCACGAGACCCATGTTGTTTTCGTCGCCGTCGTCGTCGTCGTCGAGAAGTGTGTGTGTGTCGATCTATAATCAATCAAAAGGTGTGTGTGTGTGTGTGCGGAGAGAGAGCGAGAGAGAGAGAGTGTGTGTCTGTAATTAAGTTAGTCCATTAGCACAGCTGTTGGTGTCGCGAGTCAGGATCTCACTTCTGCTTCTCCTTCTTCCAGCTTGTGCTCGGGGGTGTATATGAGCGAGTGAAGAAGAGAGAGAGCGAGAAAGACAGAAAGAAAGAGAGAGAGAACGAGAGGATGAACTGCACGTTTACTCCGAGGCTACCTTTGTCTCGCTGTCACCGACGCCGCCGACGTTATATCCCCTCAGTCAACCATGCGTAGCCTCCTCCCTCCTCCTTCGCTCTCTCTCTCTCTCTCTCTCTCTTTCTGTCATTCCATCAATCCCTCTTTATGCATCTGTCTGCCCCCCCCCCACCACCCTCCCTTTCGTCTCTCCATCCGGTGTCTGGCTGAAAGAAAGGGATTCACTCTGTTGCGCGAGAGCAGGCGTTTAGAGGGAAATAATGATTTAATTGCTGGAGGGATGAGGCGGGAAGAGAATAGCGAGCGATAAGAGGAAAGAAGGGAAGGGATTCGGTCGGAGTGGGGGGGCCGAGGAGATTTATAGACGAGTGCAGGAGGTGAAGCCGGATGAAGGAGGAGAAGAAGGAGAATCTGCCACTTGTTTTTAGAGCGAAAAAAAACCTTTGTTATCGTCAAAAGAAAAAACAATATTTGTGTGTATTTGGAGTCGAAGTGTGTTGTGTTGGACACATGTTCTGCACTGATGAACATACACACACACACACACACACGTTTACTTCCCTGTCGTTCACGCTTAACCCCTCGCGGTCGCCTCGCGGTCGCCTCCCGCCGCCATTGACTCGGAATCTTATTAAGATTCCTCGCATGGACTCGGAGAAGAGAAGCCGCTGAAGCTTGAATTCAAGACCTTGTCGTGTGAAGACAACGAAGGTGGAGATCGAGACCAGTGTCCGGACAAAGTTTGGCCCAATTTTTCATTCAGAATGTTGAATTAAAATGAATATTTTCTGTGGAAACTTGTCCAGATTTTTTGTTTAAAAAAAATAAAACGCCTCACAGCTGGAAGGTTGCTGGTTCGCATCCAGGACAAGCCAACTTGTGACCCTTCTGTGTGGAGTTAGTTTGTTCTCCCCGAGTCGCGTGGGTTTACTCCGGGCACTCCGGTTTCCTCCCACAGTCCAAAAACATACAGAGGTGGATTGAGAATTTGGGGAGTGTGTGAGTGAATGGTTGTCTGTCTTTGTGTGCCCTGTGATGGACTGGCTTCCTGTCCAGAGTGTCCCCTGCCTCTCGACCAATGAAACTGGAATAGTCTCCCTGCGACCCCCATAAGGGATAAAAAATGAATGAATGTTTTTTAATCATTTTTTTTAGCAATATAAACAGTCACAATTCAAGTTTTACATACATCGACATGTTCTTTTAATTTTGTTAAATATTAAATACATAATAATTGATGTGTTGTTGGGTTTTTTTTTATACACTTTATTACGACAAATTATTTTAAAAAAAAACACATGAAACGAATGCATATTTTTAACCTATTGCATAATCTTTATGCAATATTACATTTTTTATTAATACATCTTACTATATAGAAAATACACAATGGTTTCTTCACTATTTTCTTTTTTGTTTTTTCATATTCTTTCGTATATTTTTTTCAGCGATTTTAATAGAACAATATATGAATAATAAACAATAGACGAAAAAGGAATATTTTGAATCTATTGCACAATTATGGTTTAAATAATAACGCATTATTTCATGAATAAAAAATATTTTTTCTTTTTCTGTTAAAAAGTATATAAAACAGACACAAATTTAAAATAAATTCTATTATTCCTCTATCATTTTTAAGGATACATCGATAGAGTCATTTGGTCTTCTTCAATACTAAATATGTTATATTTTCTTAAATTGTTTGAATTATTTTGTGCATTTATCACACATATTTTGTTTGTTTCTAATATAATCTGAGAGCTGAGGAGCCTTACGTCCTCTCTCCTCAAGCAACAGGCGCCAAGTTGTAACCTTCATTGTGCGGTACGTCACGATGAATTCATCTCCTGGTTTATCTCCATTACCTTTCATTGTTTTAGGTGTTTGGTTTTTCTATCATGTGATTTAGTGTGTTTCTTTGTTTTTTACGTTTTCTTAAGTTTGTGTTATAACGTGGTTTTTTTGACTGTTATATAGACTTTTCCTGACCTTGGACGCTTCTTCTTTGACCTTGTGAATAAACCAGTATTTTACATTTTTCTCCCTATTTCACGTATCTATGGATCTACTGTTGAGGAACATACGCGATAAAAGACGTACGTTCGCACGAGTACATCTTGTTAAACGCAGACTTCGGCGCCGACGCTCTGATTAAAACCCGGGGAGCTGGTTCTGGATCGGAGGAGATAAGGAAGCTTGATTTGCGGTGGTTTTCACTTCAGTGTCGAGCTTCACACATTCATCAGCGTCAGACGAACCTACAAAAGAAATGAACTCTGGAGAAGCAGGAAATCAAGAGGCTGAGATAAGCTCGACCACTTCAGGGAACAAACAAAATAAATGAATGAAAATCTTGGGTTAATAAACAATCTGACATTTAGATTCGAGAAGAGGACGAACTGGGAATAGACTCGTCTAGATTTACAAAAGCTAGACTAACCAACTACAAACTTAAATTAAAACAATAACATATATATTTTTTAAAGTCTAAAAAGCTATTTTGTTAAAAAATAATAACAATGTTTTTTGGTTGATTTTTAATATACGATTATGCTTCACTATGAGAAACAAATACAATCCTAAATGTGAAATAATAAATCATCTCAAAGTAATTATGAAAAAACAAAACCTTTCTGAAGTTACCAGACAAAACAAGAGTATTTTTTTCTTGTTTCGTAAACATGTGACACGTGGCAACAGCGCGACCAAACACGATCCAGGAAATTGCAGTTAGACTGTTCCCACACTGGGGGGAGCCAGAGACAATGTTTTCAATCTCACATATTACTGCTTTACAGTTCGGGCATCAAAAATTCAGAAGTAATTTTTAAATGCTGATACCTGACATTGGAGGAATCAAAGGGAATAAAGCAAATGAAAACTTAATTTGTGTTAAAGTGTTAAAGATATGTAAGGAAAAAGTTGACCCGAGTCTTCAAAAGGGAATATTAAGTTACAATTTAAAGAAGTGTCTCACGTTAGAAGAAACACGGAAATATGGCTTAAAGACAAGAATTTAGTGTTGAAATGAAGAGAGACTCAGTTTCGAGTTTGATAAAAGAAAGATATTTGTTTGTGTTAAGAAAAATGTGACAAGGGGGAGGAGCTATGGGATGAAGAGAATAGGAGCGAGGATAAAACCTTGAGGAACACCGGCGGAGGTGGAAGATGAATTAATGTCAGTTTTTCTTTCGTCGAGTTTGAGTAACTTAAAGGAGAACCAAGAAACGTACAACTGGGTGTCGTCTGCATATCAACAGGAACATGACACAACATTTACGAAAAATGTGACCAAGGGGGAGGAGCTACAGGATGAAGAGAATAGGAACGAGGATAGAGCCTTGACGAACACCGGCGAATTACGGAGATTTTAACTAGGAACGACCGATGGAATTATTAAGTACAATGTAAGGCAGGGGTCTTCAATTGTATTTCCTTAGGGGCCACATTATATACCGTGGTTGTTATAAGAGGCGAGCCAAATGAAGGAAAGGGACAAATTACCAATTTTAAATGATGGGAAAATTTCAAAATAAATAAATACATTTACAAAAGGACAAACAAGCTCAGGTTTTCATTTAATTGAAATAAGTGGGGTTTTTTTTTAATTATAATTCATTTTATTTTAACATTCTAAAAAAACGTTGTATATTTTATATATTTTACTATTTAAAATAAAATATATCAAATTCAAAAAAAGTGTTAAAATGCCATCATTTTATTTATTTATTTATTTATTTACTTTTTTAATATTATATAAAATAACTAAAAAGTATTAAACAAAAACCCATAAAAAGCAAAGTAATCTTTTGGTAAATTAATTGTGTACTATACAATATCATGTAAAAAGACTAGAAAATAAAGATATATAAAGTATATGTAGGGTTCAAGTAATAGTATGAACATCGATGTTAAACTTTCCTAAATGGACAGTGTTTCTGCTCAATATCAGTCAAATAACTTCCTTATTTCTCACGTCTCTATTAACGTGATACACAACTTCACACCTGTCGCACAACGGACTCACAACGAGGACTAATATCTCAACTTTTTCCACCATCATTAACCATCATCTGAGCTGCAACTCCATCCTCTGTTTTCCTGTGTAAGATCAGTGTCGGCCTCTTTCTGTCTCATCATTTATTCACCGACACACAACAGACTCCACGCGCCGAGAATATGAAGTGGTGATGGACGGGTGAGGCGGGGGTGAGGAGTGGGTGAGGAGGGGGTGAGGAGTGGGTGAGGAGTGGGTGAGGCGGGGGTGAGGAGTGAGTGAGGAGTGGGTGAGGCAGGGGTGAGGAGTGGGTGAGGAGTGGGTGAGGCAGGGGTGAGAGGAAAAGGTGGCGACGGTGTGAGACGAGGACGAGAAGAGAGTGAAGTCTTAACCGCCGTCGAGAGACGGAGGAGAAAAGATGAAGGGAACGAGATGTTGCAAGAGCCAGAAACAAGGGAGCGATAATAGTTTGTGAAAGAGTGAGACTAATGGCAGAGAGAAAGATGGATGGAGGGAGTTAGGGACGGAGAGAAGGAGATAAACGACGGGAGAAGGAGAAGGTGAGAGGAGGAGAGATTAAAAATTAAACGAGTGAGATTAGAAATCGTCTGGAATGATCTTTGGATTCTAAGAGTGAGACAAACGTGTCACTCCTCAGACGTGTCACTCCTCAGACGTGTCACTCCTCAGACGTGTCGCTCCTCAGACGTGTCACTCCTCAGACGTGTCACTCTTCAGACGTGTCACTCCTCAGACATGTCACTCCTCAGACGTGTCACTCCTCAGACGTGTCAATCCTCAGACGTGTCACTCCTCAGACGTGTCACTCTTCAGACGTCTCGCTCCTAAGACGTATCACTCCTCAGACATGTCACTCCTCAGATGTGTCACTCCTCAGACGTGTCACTCCTCAGACGTATCACTCCTCAGACGTGTCACTCCTCAGATGTGTCACTTCTCAGACGTGTCACTCCTCAAACGTGTCACAACTCTGACGTGTCACTCCTCAGACGTGTCACTCCTCAGACGTGTCACTCCTCAGACATGTCAATCCTCAGACGTGTCACTCCTCAGACATGTCACTCCTCAGACGTCTCGCTCCTCAGACGTGTCACTCCTCAGACATGTCAATCCTCAGACGTGTCACTCCTCAGACATGTCAATCCTCAGACGTGTCACTCCTCAGACGTCTCGCTCCTAAGACGTATCACTCCTCAGACATGTCAATCCTCAGATGTGTCACTCCTCAAATGTGTCACAACTCTGACGTGTCACTGCTCAGACGTGTCACTCCTCTGACGTGTCACTCCTCTGACGTGTCGCTCCTCAGACGTGTCACTCCTCTGACGTGTCACTCTTCAGACGTGTCACTCCTCTGACGTGTCACTCCTCTGACGTGTCACTCCTCTGACGTGTCACTCTTCAGACGTGTCACTCCTCAGATGTCTCACTCCTCAGACGTGTCACTCCTCAGACGTGTCACTCCTCAGACGTCTCGCTCCTCAGACGTGTCACTCCTCAGACGTCTCGCTCCTCAGACGTGTCACTCCTCAGACGTCTCGCTCCTCAGACGTGTCACTCCTCAGACGTCTCGCTCCTCTGACGTGTCACTCCTCAGACGTGTCACTCCTCAGACATGTCAATCCTCAGACGTGTCACTCCTCAGACGTCTCGCTCCTCTGACGTGTCACTCCTCAGATGTCTCGCTCCTCAGACGTGTCACTCCTCAGACGTGTCACTCCTCAGATGTCTCGCTCCTCAGACGTGTCACTCCTCAGACGTGTCACTCCTCAGACGTCTCGCTCCTCTGACGTGTCACTCCTCAGATGTCTCGCTCCTCAGACGTGTCACTCCTCAGACGTCTCGCTCCTCAGACGTGTCACTCCTCAGATGTCTCGCTCCTCAGACGTGTCACTCCTCAGACGTGTCACTCCTCAGACGTCTCGCTCCTCTGACGTGTCACTCCTCAGATGTCTCGCTCCTCAGACGTGTCACTCCTCTGACGTGTCACTCCTCTGACGTGTCACTCCTCAGATGTCTCGCTCCTCAGACGTGTCACTCCTCAGACGTGTCACTCCTCAGACGTGTCACTCCTCAGACGTCACACTCCTCAGACGTGTCACTCCTCTGGGATGCAGCGCCTAAACCTCACAGACACAAACATCTCACTCTCTGCTCCGACTACAGATTCCAGACTGCGAGCAGCAGCGTCTGATATAATCGATGTGTGAACAGAGTGTAAACGCCGGCGAGGAACTGGGCGACTCGCCAGGCAGCGTTAATCGATCACAGAGTCACATCAGTGGAATTAACGCTCGTACGAAGAGACGTTCGCTCGGATTCATTCGTGATTTCATCCGTGTTGAAGAATAGAGAGATTCATGTTGACACCTATGACTGACTGAGGATGAGAGGATACGCTCCAGCAGATGAGCTAAGATAAGATACATTATTATTTGTTGATTTAT
Source organism: Callionymus lyra (assembly GCF_982586985.1). Taxonomy (NCBI): domain Eukaryota; kingdom Metazoa; phylum Chordata; class Actinopteri; order Syngnathiformes; family Callionymidae; genus Callionymus; species Callionymus lyra. The sequence goes on along the minus strand of NC_141826.1, from coordinate 23,581,548 downwards.
AAAATGTTTATAATACCCACTGTTACTACACTATCACAACACCAGAGCCAAGTACTCGACAATACTACTCATATATCTTTGTTACTACACTATCACAACACCAGAGTCAAGTACTCGACAATACTACACATATATCCTTGTTACTACAGTATCACAACACCAGAGCCAAGTACTGGACAATACTACACATATATCCTTGTTACTACAGTATCACAACACCAGAGTCAAGTACTGGACAATACTACTCATATATCTTTGTTACTACAATATCACAACACCAGAGCCAAGTACTGGACAATACTACACATATATCCTTGTTACTACAGTATCACAACACCAGAGTCAAGTACTGGACAATACTACACATATATCCTTTGTTACTACACTATCACAACACCAGAGTCAAGTACTGGACAATACTACACATATATACTTGTTACCACACTATCACAACACGAGAGTTAAGTACTCGACAATACCACACATATATACTTGTTACTACACTATCACAACACGAGAGTTAAGTACTCGACAATACTACACATATATCCTTGTTACTACACTATCACAACACAAGAGTTAAGTACTCGACAATACTACACATATATCCTTGTTACTACACTATCACAACACCAGAGTCAAGTACTGGACAATACTACACATATATCCTTGTTACTACAGTATCACAACACCAGAGTCAAGTACTGGACAATACTACACATATATCCTTTGTTACTACACTATCACAACACCAGAGTCAAGTACTGGACAATACTACACATATATACTTGTTACCACACTATCACAACACGAGAGTTAAGTACTCGACAATACCACACATATATACTTGTTACTACACTATCACAACACGAGAGTTAAGTACTCGACAATACTACACATATATCCTTGTTACTACACTATCACAACACAAGAGTTAAGTACTCGACAATACTACACATATATCCTTGTTACTACACTATCACAACACCAGAGTCAAGTACTGGACAATACTACACATATATCCTTGTTACTACAGTATCACAACACCAGAGTCAAGTACTGGACAATACTACACATATATCCTTTGTTACTACACTATCACAACACCAGAGTCAAGTACTGGACAATACTACACATATATACTTGTTACCACACTATCACAACACGAGAGTTAAGTACTCGACAATACCACACATATATACTTGTTACTACACTATCACAACACGAGAGTTAAGTACTCGACAATACTACACATATATCCTTGTTACTACACTATCACAACACAAGAGTTAAGTACTCGACAATACTACACATATATCCTTGTTACTACAGTATCACAACACCAGAGCCAAGTACTGGACAATACCACACATATATACTTGTTACTACAGTATCACAACACCAGAGCCAAGTACTGGACAATACCACACATATATACTTGTTACTACAGTATCACAACACCAGAGCCAAGTACTGGACAATACTACACATATATACTTGTTACTACACTATCACAACACGAGAGTTAAGTACTCGACAATACTACACATATATCCTTGTTACTACACTATCACAACACCAGAGCCAAGTACTGGACAATACCACACATATATACTTGTTACTACACTATCACAACACGAGAGTTAAGTACTCGACAATACTACACATATATACTTGTTACTACACTATCACAACACCAGAGTCAAGTACTGGACTATACAACACATATATACTTGTTACTACACTATCGCAACACGAGAGTTAAGTACTCGACAATACTACACATATATCCTTGTTACTACACTATCACAACACCAGAGTCAAGTACTCGACAATACTACACATATATCCCTGGTACAATATAACGATATTTCACTATATATTGTATCGTTGACCCTGTATATATACGTATCATATGGTCAGAACCTTTAAGAACCTAAACTCCTGCTCTTTGTGGCTTCATTTGATTCGTAAAGAGAACAAAAGCTTGTTTTTTCAAAGAGTTTCATTCATTCCTCGTTCGCTTCAACACTTCAGTGAAACTGCAGTGAATCTGCTGCTCTGTGATGAGGTCAGAGGTCACTTGTTAGATTCTCTCTCTGAGACCAGAGCGTTCAAGCGTTCGTGGATCCAGAAATATTCGACTCCACTTGTTTAACCTCCGGTGACTCACACACACACAGACTCACACACACACACACACACACACACACACACACACACACACACACACACACACACAGACTCACACAAGTGTGTCTCTTATGTTCGTCTCCGACACAAAACCTGTGTCTCAGAGAGAAACTGAACAGAAGGTGTTTAATAATGAATCTCTGATGACGCAGCTGCTCATGTGACTCATGGACTCATGGAGGTCATGGAGGTCATGGAGGTCATGGAGGTCAAGAGTGTCGTGTTCTGCAGGTCAACACACGTGTGATGATGTTGTGTACGTGTGCGTTGGCTGTTGCTTTGCACTAATGTGTGAGTTTGTGTTTAATTGTTGCTTTGATGAAATGCTACACACCTGTTGTACACGACTGCACTACTCACTTGCACCAACACTCTACTACACACCTATACTACACACCTGCACTACACACATATACTACACACCTGCACTACTCACCTGCACTACTCACCTGCACTACACACCTGCACTACTCAACTGCACTACTCACCTGCACTACACACACTACACACCTGCACTACACACCTGCACTACACACCGGCACTACACACCTAAGTTACACAACTGGACTACACTCCAGCACTACACTCTTGCCTCCAGCACTAAACAACTGCACTACACACCTGCATTACACACCTAAACTACACAACTGCACTACACACTTGCATTACACACCTAAACTACACAACTGCACTACACAAATGCACTACACACCTGCACTACACACCTGCACTACACACCTGCACTACACACCGGCATACACACCTAAGTTACACAACTGGACTACACTCCAGCACTACACTCCTGCCTCCAGCACTAAACAACTGCACTACACACCTGCACTACACATCTGCATTACACACCTAAACTATACAACTGCACTACACACCTAAGTTACACAACTGGACTACACTCCAGCACTACACTCCTGCCTCCAGCACTAAACAACTGCACTACACACCTGCACTACACACCTGCACTACACACCTGCACTACACACCTGCATTACACACCTAAACTACACAACTGCACTACACACCTGCACTACACACCTGCACTACACACCTGCACTACACACCTGCATTACACACCTAAACTACACACCTGCACTACACACCTAAGTTACACAACTGGACTACACTCCAGCACTACACTCCTGCCTCCAGCACTAAACAAATGCACTACACACCTGCACTACACACCTGCACTACACACCTGCACTACACACCGGCATACACACCTAAGTTACACAACTGGACTACACTCCAGCACTACACTCCTGCCTCCAGCACTAAACAACTGCACTACACACCTGCACTACACATCTGCATTACACACCTAAACTACACAACTGCACTACACACCTAAGTTACACAACTGGACTACACTCCAGCACTACACTCCTGCCTCCAGCACTAAACAACTGCACTACACACCTGCACTACACACCTGCATTACACACCTAAACTACACAACTGCACTACACACCTGCACTACACACCTGCACTACACACCTGCACTACACACCTGCATTACACACCTAAACTACACACCTGCACTACACGCCTAAGTTACACAACTGGACTACACTCCAGCACTACACTCCTGCCTCCAGCACTAAACAACTGCACTACACACCTGCACTACACACCTGCATTACACACCTAAACTACACAACTGCACTACACACCTAAGTTACACAACTGGACTACACTCCAGCACTACACTCCTGCCTCCAGCACTAAACAATTGCACTACACACCTGCACTACACACCTGCATTACACACCTAAACTACACAACTGCACTACACACCTGCACTACACACCTGCACTACACACCTGCACTACACACCTGCATTACACACCTAAACTACACACCTGCACTACACACCTGCACTACACACCTGCATTACACACCTAAACTACACACCTGCACTACACACCTGCACTACACACCTGCATTACACACCTAAACTACACAACTGCACTACACACCTGCACTACACACCTGCACTACACACCTGCACTACACACCTGCATTACACACCTAAACTACACACCTGCACTACACACCTGCATTACACACCTAAACTACACACCTGCACTACACACCTGCACTACACACCTGCATTACACACCTAAACTACACAACTGCACTACACACCTGCACTACACACCTGCACTACACACCTGCACTACACACCTGCACTACACACCTAAACGACACACCTGCACTACACACCTGCACTACACACCTGCACTACACACCTGCATTACACACCTAAACTACACACCTGCACTACACACCTGCACTACACACCTGCATTACAAACCTAAACTACACAACTGCACTACACAACTGCACTACATAACTGCACTACACAACTGCACTACACACTTGCATTACACACTTAAACTACACAACTGCACTACACAACTGCACTACACACCTGCATTACACACCTAAACTACACAACTGCACTACACACCTGCACTACACACCTGCATTACACACCTATACTACACACCTGCACTACACACCTGCATTACACACCTAAACTACACAACTGCACTACACACCTGCATTACACACCTAAACTACACAACTGCACTACACACCTGCACTACACACCTGCATTACACAACTAAACTACACAACTGCACTACACACCTGCATTACACACCTAAACTACACAACTGCACTACACACCTGCACTACACACCTGCATTACACACCTAAACTACACACCTGCATTACACACCTAAACTACACAACTGCACTACACACCTGCACTACACACCTGCATTACACACCTAAACTACACACCTGCACTACACACTTGCACTACACACCTGCACTACACACCTGCACTACACAACTGCACTACACACTTGCATTACACACCTAAACTACACAACTGCACTACACAAATGCACTACACACCTGCACTACACACCTGCACTACACACCGGCACTACACACCTAAGTTACACAACTGGACTACACTCCAGCACTACACTCCTGCCTCCAGCACTAAACAACTGCACTACACACCTGCACTACACATCTGCATTACACACCTAAACTACACAACTGCACTACACACCTAAGTTACACAACTGGACTACACTCCAGCACTACACTCCTGCCTCCAGCACTAAACAACTGCACTACACACCTGCACTACACACCTGCATTACACACCTAAACTACACACCTGCACTACACACCTGCACTACACACTTGCACTACACACCTGCACTACACACCTGCACTACACACTTGCACTACACACCTGCACTACACACCTGCACTACACACCTGCACTACACACCTGCATTACACACCTAAACTACACACCTGCACTACACACCTGCACTACACACCTGCACTACACGCCTGCACTACACACCTGCACTACACACCTGCACTACACAACTGCGTCATCTTTCCATCATGGATTCAGAGGAGCTGATCCTCATCCCAGCTCTAAACTAATCTTAATTCCTTCTTAGTTTCAGACGCCGTTAAAGTGAAATCATCAGAAATTCTAGTTTTTAATAAAGTTTCGTCCTTAAGGTTCAAAGTATTACATTAAAAACTTTCACTTGCCGAACTAAATAAATGTTGAACAATCTTGACCTGAACTTCATACATTCTTCATGAAGAGCAAGAAAACACCTTCGAGTGTCTCGTAAAATATTAATAAAATAAAAGCACAAATAGTGAAACGATATTTTTACTCTTATATTTATGTTCAATCACCAATTTTATAATTTGTTGTTAACATTTTGAGTCAAAAATTAAACCACTTTCCTTCTTGTTCTTTAATCAAAACCTCCACAAATAAACATCAGAAATCTTTTAATTCTGACTTTTTAAAGACCAATAGAAATGTCGAGAGTCATTAACTCCACTTCATATTAGGATCTGAGTCTGGTTCTTCTCAAGGTTTCTGCCTTTTAAAATAACATATTTTCTCCTTGAATCAACACGACATGAAGACGTTCATGTGTCACGAGGTGAGAAGAATCTTTCTTAACCCGACTTGAATATAATAATATATTGACTATAGTTCCGAGGGAGCCTGAGGGTTTCAAACCTGACACCTGCCTTGCTCATGGGCGGTGATGCTCCTCACACTAGTCTGGTTGTTGTTGCTGAGATGTTTATTTCTCTGTCTGAAGAGCTTGTATAAGTCACGTGACCTGCATACAAACGACCTGATGGAGAAGATTATTGATGACGTCACGTCCTCTGGGACTGTTTTCCATGTGAATTATTACGTTATAATGTGAATCAGAGCCACGTTCAAACGGATATGACGTCACGGTCAAAAGGAAATAAGATAAACAGCTTGAGAGCAACAAATAAACACACAAATATACCTTTAAAAAATCATCATAGTATCTGGTTTTTCGCAGCGAAGACTTGATGAATATTTAATGTCGCTGTGATGAAGAAAAACACCTCGAGTCTCTCTCACCGTCTGCTGTCGTTATATAAGCTTCCCGTGATAACATCCAATAATTCAAGATTAACGGAAACACAATCAGGGAAAAGATTTAATTCATAAACCATTTAACGCGAGGATGAAGGGAAAAGCATAGACGCTGGCGCCCTCTGTTGGTCAGCATAGGAAATGCAACAGATTTAAAACTACTAGTTAAATACTTTTGTTTTATTTCAAATCAATCATTGTTTTAAAATATAGCAATTTATGTTGTTAGTGATGAAGATGAAGCTTTTCATTTTTCGTTTTAATTTTTTTTAAAGGTAAAACTGCTCTTTTTAGAGAATTTGTGGGAGAAGTTTCTTTAACACAAACATTGATGAAAATAAATAGTAAGTAAGTAAGTAAGTTTATAGAGCGCTTTTCCACATCAGGGTCACAAAGCTCTTAATTGTTTAAGCGCTTTCTGACAATAAACCCAATAAAATATTTACTTAAAAGGTCAAGATAACACAGAGAACAACACAGGAGTTCCAGTAAATCAAAATATATCTTCTGATGTCATATTTCAGCAACGCTACCTAACGTTGTTTCTAAAATAATTATTAGTTTATTAAAGTTGGTCGATAAGATTGTATTAAAACGTACACGCGTAAGATTTTCTTTTTTTTCAAGTTCCACATGTGACCAGCAGAGGTCAGCCACACACAGAGCGATAAAGCGAGGCTATTCAGTGACTAAACTACGAGACAAACTCTGAAATATTTTGAATTTATCTCGTAAAATAAACGTTAAAAATAAACATATTTATCTTTCATAAAGATGGAAGTTAAATGCAAACATCTATATAAACAGATCTGTTCACTTCCTGAAGGATTTTTGTGGAAGTTCCTGAATGGAATCTGGAAAATGTAAAATGACACAGTCAGCAAAAAACTCTTGAAAGGATCCAGATCTGACCCGGAAACTCTGCAGTTCTTTGTAAAAACATGAGAAATAAAATGTCAAAATAAAGGTATGAAATATAGCGTTTATATTATCTTTATATTATCATTTAATGTATCCATTATAAGACAATAAAGGAAATTAAAAACGACATTAATGGATGAAAATAACGACTTACAGGACAAGATATGAAGGAGAATTATGTTTTTTTATGTTCAATAAATCGCAATAATGACTCAAAGCGTGAGAATCCAGTCGTTACAACGAAGATAAAAACGCTAAAATTAACATTAATTGGATTTTAAAGCGGGAGAGAATTAATTTAATAACCGATTTATTTTCGACCATTTTTTAATTGACTGTGAATGAACGGGTCTGTCAATCCTTCACTAAACCATGACTATTGTGAGAGAAAACAAATAAAAACCAGTTGAAAGTATTCTTTCAAAAAAACATCTAAAAGCATCTCAAGCTCTTTCAAGTTCCCAGGATTCATGTGAACAAATGGTTTGTTTAATGGCTTCTTTATTTCCTGCTCTTTTGTGAGGAACGTGTTACGTAACCCTCGTGCGTGAGTGCAGAGACCCCGGGGGGCTGTAGGGGGCTGTAGGGGGCTGTAGGGGGGCAGCAGCTCTTGAGCAAGGCATGAGTGAGTCTCTGTTAGATTAATTTGTTTGAATCACTTCACTGGTGTTTCCTGCACTTCACACTAAATGTCAATTGCCTCAAAAACACTGAAAGTATGAGAGATTGTGTCTTTGTGTGTGCGTGTGCGTGTGTGTGTGTGCGTGTGCGTGTGTGTGTGTGTGTGTATGTGTGTGTGTGTGTGTGTGTGCGTGTGTGTGTGTGTGCGTGTGTGCCCAGAGGCAGTTGCACAGTTTCTGAAGATTTGTGTGTAATTGCACCACTGCTATACTGCCGCCATAATAAACGCTCCACGATGAGATTAAAAAGCACTACACACACACACACACACACACACAGACACACACTCAAACACACACACACACACACACACACAGACACACACACACACACACACACACACACACACACACACACACACACACAGACACACACTCAAACACACACACACACACACTTATTGGCTTTCTATCAAGGAATTCTACACACACATAAACCACAACAACTAATGAATCAGCAGAGAAAACTCTCTGTTTCCACGAAGCTTCAGACCTTCTCTCATCCTCCTCTCCTCCTCTCATCCTCCTCTCCTCTTCCTCTCCTCCTCTCCTCCTCCTCATCCTCATCTTCCTCTTCCTCTTCCTCTTCCTCTTCCTCTTCCTCCTCCTCTCCTCTTCCTCTCCTCCTCTCCTCTTCCTCATCCTCCTCCTCCTCTTCCTCTTCCTCTTCCTCTTCCTCTTCCTCTTCCTCCTCCTCTCCTCTTCCTCCTCCTCTCCTCTTCCTCTCATCCTCTCTTCCTCCTCTCATCCTTTCCTCGTCCTCTCATACTCCTCTCCTCCTCTCATCCTCCTCCCCTACTCTCATCCTCCTCTCCTTCTCTCCTCTCATCCTCTCCTCTCCCATCCTCTCCTCTTCTCATCCTCTCCTCCTCTCATCCTCTTCTCCTCTCATCTTCTCCTCCTCTCCTCCTCTCATACTCCTCTCCTCCTCTTCTAGTCGCCACACAGACACATTTTATTACTCACATTCATCAGCGTCTCTATATCAACTTTATTTCTCCTCCACTCGTTCACTCCTTTTATCTCCTGCCCTGGAGAAGGAGGTCAAGCCCGACAAGAGTCTTCAAGACACGAGTCGTAAAGAAGATGTTTTTTCACGAGCTCGAGCTTCGAGGAACTTTAGAAAAAAAACGTCTCTTACCTTTGTTGAGTTTCCCGGTGACGAGTCTGTGCAGAGACACCGCGAACTTGACCAGACCTTGTTTACATCTCTTCACACAGCCCGGCATGATGGCCAGGAGGGGGGTCCGGGGTCCGGGGTCCGGGACCAACTCAGAGTCAATCCAAACACAAGTGAGGAGTGAAGTGAGTCCTGTGTTCATGGAGGAATCAAAAGATGGAGTGAACTCTCTCTGTCCACTCCCTCCATCCCTCCATCCCGCCATCCCTCCATCCCTCCATCCCTCCATCCCTCCATCCCTCCATCCATCCATACACTTAAAAAACTGAAACATGCAGTTCAGACGCAGAGAAAGTCATAAAAAGTAACGATAATGGACATTAAAGTTTCCACAAAACTTACTTCCACTCGTCGGTTTGAAGGTGAAGAAGTTTGTTTGCGCTCGTTCACTTCAGCACCACGAGTGTGGACAGTTCCCTCAACACTGAGCTCGACGCTGTGTGACAAACACACGCGTCCTGAAGCCCCGCCCACCTCCTCCTGCACGAGGGCAGATCCATGTGGAGTAAAACAGCGTCATCACAGAATTCGATTTTAAACATTTTAAATATTGAATTTATTTTATTGAAACTTTATTGGTTTTTTTAAAGCATTGAATTAAAAAATAATGTGTATTTTATTTATTTATTTTACACATAGAGTCCGATTCTGATTGCAATAATCCAACAATTAACGTGATATTTTTAAAGTCGTAGTCTTTTAATTTCAATCAGAAAATGTTGCTGTTATACAATCTTGCCAGACTAAACCAATCGAGCATGATTGGCTGAAAGATCGACCAAGTAACTCATTACTCGTTTAGTTTAGTCTGACTGGTGGCACTATCTTTTTAACAATTTTAAATTGGATTTAAAAGGCAACGAATTAAAAAAAAAATTAATAATAATTAATTAAAAAATTGTAATTTAGTCAAATTAAAAAAACATTATTGTAATAAGATCAAACTTTGCGTAAAAAACATTTTAAATAAATTCAAATGTATTAATTTAAGAACTCTTGAGTACAAACTTTTAGTATACAAATTTCTTAATTAAATTGTTCAATTGTAAGACATATCATTACATTCAAATTATTAATTTATTGAAAAAATAATAATAAATTCCTAAAAAACATTTCAATTATAAAAAAATTGAAATTCCGATCTCTTTTGATAGAAGTAATAGAAGTGAAAACCAAAATATGTCAAAACATCAGCTTTAGAAGCTTCTTGAGTCGACTGTATCCTCTCGTCCTCAGTCGACACAAGGATCTGGCTGGATCTCTTCTGCCAACTAGTGGTCAGGAGTTTATCTGACTCTGTCCCTTAAAACTGAGCTTAAAGGTTGTGTTTTTAAAATGAACAGATTACCTTAATAGCCTCAGTGATGGGTTGACAAGGCTTCATGAAACAACAGACATGGTATCATGATACAACATCTTCATTTTAAGAGACCACCAGATGTCACTCTCTGCTTCATAATCTTTGCTCAATGAAAAATGGCAAAATTTTTCAAAACCAAGAGTGACATCTAGTGGCAAAAATGAAGAAACTGTATCATGATACCTCATCAGGTGTTTCATGAAACCTCATCATGTGTTTCGTGAAGCTTCATCAGTTGTTTCATGAAACCTCATCAGTTGTTTCATGAAACCTCATCAAGTGTTTCATGAAGCCTCATCCATTGTTTCATGACACCTCATCATGTGTTTCATGAAGCCTAATCAGTTGTTTCATGAAACCTCATCAGTTGTTTCATGAAACCTCATCAGTTGTTTCTTGAAACCTCATCATGTGTTTCATGAAGCCTTATCAGGTGTTTCATGAAACTTCATCAGGTTTTTCATGAAACCTCATCAGTTGTTTTATAAAGCCTCATCAGGTGTTTCATGAAACCTCATCAGGTGTTTCATGAAACCTCATCAGGTGTTTCATGAAACCTCATCACATGTTTCATGAAGCCTCGTCAGGTTTTTCATTAAACCTCATCAGGTGTTTCGTGAAACCTCATCAGGTGTTTCATGAAACCTCATCATGTGTTTCATTAAACCTCATCAGGTGTTTCATGAAGCCTCATCAGGTGTTTCATTAAACCTCATCAGGTGTTTCATGAAGCCCCATCAGGTGTTTTATTATCCCTCATCAGGTGTTTCATGAAACATCATCAGGTGTTTCATGAAACCTCATCATGTGTTTCATGAAGCCCCATCAGGTGTTTTATTATCCCTCATCAGGTGTTTCATGAAACATCATCAGGTGTTTCATGAAACCTCATCAGGTGTTTCATGAAGCCTCATCAGGTGTTTCATGAAACCTCATCAGGTGTTTCATGAAGCCTCATCAGGTGTTTCATGAAGCCTCATCAACACATCGCTAAAACATCTTCTTGGCAGAAGTAATTAATCTGATACAGCACAAGCCTGGACTAATAATCCGCAGAAGGAATAAACTTTGAATTAATAAATAATGGAATCTTGAGAAGATACTTTTTTAATGAGCATAAATACATTTGAGGCGAAGAAAAACAAATTTGTTCTTTCATCGTTTCAACCTGATTAATGAATGTTTACTTTCTACTCCCTCACGGAGCTGAGTAAGCGCTTTTTTACCGTAACCAATAAAATGGTGACGTCAAACTAATATGAATGTAACTTATATTTAATGGTGTCATCTGCGTATATATACACGAATCCATGTGTTTATCTCCAGGCTTGTAACACATTCTTCACTATCGATTGAAAAATACTTATCTTAAATCCAATTAAGCTCTTTTTTACGCCCGATCATAAATCATTGATAAACTCTCGCTCGCCAACAGCAGGAAGTCAATGCGGCCGCGGCGGAACTGATTTAACGCCGACCCGGACCAGACCCGACATCCATCGCGACGCTCGAACCTGACGCGGAACCAAAACTGAGACAAAAGACAGGAGTTAGAGAGGAGCATGCTGGGAGTTCATCTCATAACTCAAGACTATTTTTAGTCGAGGATATTGAAGCCGGACCTGAACGTCGGGAAGAGAAACGGAGGGAAGGATTGTAAGGGACGCCGGAGGAGGGGAGGGGGGGATGTAATGAAACAATAAAAATGCAGATGAAAGCATTAAAAAACAGAGGAAGGAGGGGAGAGTACGTTAAAGAGGGGGATGCGTCGCTGGAGGTGGAATGTAAAACGTAATGTTCCCTTAAACAAAAGCATTATTAGCAAAACACAGCTGCGGAAACGTTGGAGCCACGAGAGGAAAAAAATGATGGATTTAATGGAGGTTAACGTTCAGAGCGACATAAACATCATGTCGAGTCGTGTGAACATGTCGCAGTGGAACGTTATGCGTCTCCTTCGTGGCCCCAGACTAGAGACACGATCCACACCAGGGGCCCCAAACTTGCGACACCTTCACTTGATGTCGATGGAACCATATGGAACGGAACCCAAGTGCGAGTGAGAGTCTCGAGCAGAACACAGGGATTATGAAGTCCAATATCTCATATGTAAATAAGGGTCCAATATATCATGAGAAAGTGTGAATAAGAGTCCAAAACCTCACACAGAAATAAAAGTTCGAAATCTCACACGTGAATAAGAGTCCAAAGCCTTACATGGAAATAAAAGTCTGAAATCTCACATGTCAATAAGAGTCCAAATCCTCACTCGGGAATAAGAGTCCAAATCCTCACTCGGGAATAAGAGTCCAAATCCTCACTCAGGAATAAGAGTCCAAATCCTCACTCAGGAATAAGAGTCCAAAATCTCACACGCGAATAGGAGTCCAAAATTTCACTAGGGAATAAGAGTCCGAAACCTCACTAGGGAATAAGAGTCCAAAATCTCACATGTGGATAAGAATCCCAAATTTCACAAGTGAATAAGAGTCCAATACCTCACACTTGAATAAGAATCCAAAATTTCACACGTGAATAAGAATCCAAAATTTCATACGTGAATAAGATTCCAAAATCTCGCACATGAATAAGAGTCCAAAATCTTACACGTGAATAAGAGTCCAAAATCTCACATGTGGATAAGAATTCTAAATCTCAAATGTGAATAAGAGTCCAAAATATCTAACAAAAAGTCCAAAAACTCTGTGTCTATCAACACAGGGAATAAATAGCAAAAGAAAACCAGAACAAGGAATCTGAAAACAGAACAAAAAATACGAAGGTCAAAATATTCTAAAAAATGATTTAAAAAAAATCATCAGGGCAAGAATATAAAATCCAACATAAGCCAAGAAACACGAGAGAAAGAATCACATCAAAATATCAACAAAACTTTTTGTTCTGGAGGCAGGTGGTAGAAATACTGTAAGTTAACACTTTCAAATTAGTTTATAGCTCTACTGGATAGAGGAGAAAAATAGATAGAGAGAGAAATTTGAATAATTTTTAGTAGATCTCTGAACAAAACTGGGTAGAAGGCAAGAGAAAAGAAAAGCATTTTAAATAATTCCCCACTTGAGTGGATTAAAAACAAAGAAAGTGGTCGTGCTGCCAGACTCTCCAGGGAACCAGTGTTTACTTCCAACATGGATTTCTTTCATTTCTGTGCCTCAGTGAGAGTCGATGTGATGCCAACGTCCTCCTTTGAAGTTTGTACATGTGTGTTCAGCATGTTTCAAGCTGTGCCAGTGACACGTCCGACTCTCAACATAAAAGGTACAAAAAAAACAACAACAAGAGTCCAGTATCTCATAGGACAATAAGAGTCCAAAATCTCACATGTGAATAAGAGTCCAAAATCTCCCATGTTATTAAGAGTCTGAAATCTCACATGTTATTAGGAGCCCAAAATCTCACATGTTATTAAGAGTCCAATATCTCCCATGTGAATAAGAGTCCGAAATCTCACATGTTATTAAGAGTCCAAAATCTCACATGTTATTAAGAGTCCAAAATCTCCCATGTGAATAAGAGTCCGAAATCTCACATGTTATTAAGAATCCAAAATCTCACATGTGAATAAGAATCCAAAATCTCATGTGTTATTAAGAGTCAAAAAACTCCCATGTGAATAAGAGTCCAAAATCTCACATTTTATTAAGAGTCCAAAATCTCACATGTTATTAAGAGTCCAAAATCTCCCATGTGAATAACAGTCCAAAATCTCACATGTGACTAACAGTCCAAAATCTTACATGTGAATAAGAGTCCAAAATCTCCCATGTTATTAAGAGTCCGAAATCTTACATGTTATTAAGAGCCCAAAATCTCACATGTTATTAAGAGTCCAATATCTCCCATGTGAATAAGAGTCCGAAATCTCACATGTTATTAAGAGTCCAAAATCTCCCATGTGAATAATAGTCCAAAATATCAAATGTTAATAACAGTCCAAGATTGCACACTTGAATACGAGTCCAAAACCTCACACATGAATAAGAGTCCAAAATCTCACGTCAATTAGAGTCCAAAACCTAATGAAAATGTAATATAATGTCGTTAGACTTGAGGACCACAAAAGTTGTTGCCGAGTTGACAAACACAGAAACAACTAATTGAGTATCAACGCAGTTCAAACTGAGCCAAAAAAGGGATGATGCAGGAAATTAAATGCCGTTAGCAGAAGTAATCACCACTTTGCTCTTTGCCAGCCGAGGATAACCTCGAACAGCAGAAA